>NC_089585.1:86867829-86991210 GCF_019320115.1 Miscanthus floridulus | reverse complement strand
GAAGACAAACAAGGTAGCCAAGAAAGCAAGGTAGACAGGGAGACAAGGACGTTGGAACTCGCGAATTGGAGCTTTGCTCACTGGCTACGGAGACAGCGGAGGCAGGGAGTGGACATGGCGTGCCAGTGGTTCGATAGCTGCGCGCCAACACACACGGAACATGAGAGGACAAGGCTACGCACAGGACAGGCTATGGAATCATGTGCCCACATCAACGGGGAACAGAGAAACACCCGGCCAGACTGTTTCACTAGTCGTAACATGTATATATATACACATACATACATACATATATATATATATATATATATATATATATATATATATATATATATATATATATATATATATATATATATATATATATATATATAACGGTTTACTACTTTAGTCATTTAGCAACGTCTTGGCACAGGAAAATTTCAGCAAACTCGAATTTAATTTTGATTCGAAAGCTATATATATAAATATATATATATATATATATATCGTTCTATTTATTAATGGATTTTATTTTATTTATAAACGTTGCTTTTCATGCTTAACCTAATCGAACTGAATCATTTGCTATCGATTGGCCGGAATTGCCAGTCGACATTCTTAAATATTTCTACGCCCGACGTGATTTAACTTGAGCGTTGCTTTGAGTCCACGAACTAAGTCACACAGGATTCGTTCATCGCCTCAAAAACGTTTCAAATTAAAAACCTGATAAACTCATTTCGAAAATTTTTCTTAGGCCTAAATCGCAGTGCTAAACGAGATCGTAACACCGGGGTGTTACAACCAACCCCCCTTAAAAAGAATCTCATCCTGAGATTCGAAACTGGAACTAGAAAAGGGGAAACGCGATTACATTCCGTAGATCAGAGATTACATGAAAGATTACACGACTTCGAATACTAAACCACACGGGGATCTAGGGATACATGGTTAGGAGCAACTTGATACAACCGAGATCTAATCTAGTAGTCGCGATAGACAAGGACAATGAAGAAACAACAAGATAATGATTATCCAAAACATGGCGTAGCACCATATGGTCCAGAAATAGGACTCCTAGAACTCAAACATCATGAACCCTAAGACCAACTAACCAAATGGAACTTGAACTTCTTCGATGAATCGGATCCTTTCTTCTCCTCTGATTACACCATCACCTCAGACTAACGAACCTAGTTTCACAGTCGACTGAATTTCGTAGCTCTGCTGTGAATGAGAGAGAATGGGATGAAGAAGAAGAGCAAGGACCAAGGGCGTTTTATAGAGGCAAATGGAGGGGAAGTAACACACCAGAGGTGGGTGCGGCAGGGGATGGGATACACAGGCGGTTCATGCTATGGAGATAAGGTCAGAAACATGGTGCGCTTCCTGCGTGAGCGGCAGAGGGGAAATAAAGGAGAGGAGAGGGGGTCCGCTCGATGAGGCAGGCGTGCGGGCGGTCGTGTCACCAAAAGAAGAAAGAAAGGGAAATGGGGGGGGGGGTCCGGTATGGTGAACGAAGGTGCGGGGTAGAGAGCTGACCGGACGCCAGGAAAAGAAAAAGCGCACAGTGCACAAGGACGGTGAGCACAGCACGATGCTGCGGCCACACGAAAACAGGGTGCTACATGTCCGATATTGACAGCGTTCGTAGGGCACGCAGCGAAATGACCCAACATGCGTAGCATGGTCAACTAAACACAGGGCTTGGGACATGACGTCCACTCAGACTTTTTACGACTACCCACGGTTAACCTTCCTTACTACTCTTCTTTTGCTTTCCTTTACTCGACCACATCCGTCTTTCATGTAGACTCCGATCATGCCATACTTTCTTCCTCTAAAACCACCTCCTTTTTGTTTATTTAGAGAGAACACAATGTCATCTACCCATTGTGGATTTCCCGTTTGAACACCTGAACATTTCCAAGGAGAAATTTTTTAAAACAAAATGGTACGGCGGTGTAACTTAGTAAAGGTACTTGATCAACAACCTCGATACCAGCGCGTGCTGAGCAGCGTCACCATGTGGTAGCTGTTCCACAGGGAGCCCTCGGTTTCATTGCGACACCGTAAGCTTTTAACCAGGCAACTATTACCAACTTACACGCCATGAAGGTGGTGGGGTCATAGACCACAGAGTAGGGGAGTATTGCAAGGAAAAAAATGCAAACAACAAAGGTTCCCTTCACAACAAGGGACAAGGAATTCAAATCCAATGGCGGATTTGTTTTTAAGAGATTCAAGTGTTCTGCTGGGACATCCGCAATTAGTCGATATAGTGTCCAAATTTATCTAATCACGGCTGATCTGCTGGCATCCGAATGTCAACTTCTCTTATAACCCGCTTAATATCACCTAGGAAAATTTTAAGCACGTCTAACGAACTGAGGGTAGATGAACGCAATAAACATAGCGAGCTAAATAAAATGCAGGTTCCAACGGTCTTATATGGGTACATCATACAGGCATTCAGGCTCCCATTCACGACACAACATTCACCTATGGTTGGATGATCTCAACAACTACGGACGAACGATAATGGCAAGAATACAATACCGGAGGACAGCAACGAAAAACACTACTACTACGGGTACAACAATCCCAAGGCAACTAGTCTATATCTTCTCGTGGTAATGGCGGAGTGAGAGGAACCAAGGGCTCTTCTTCTGACACTTTCAAGGGTGGAGGTGCTGGTGGTGCTGCAACACTAGTTCTTCTTTTTTCAGGCGGGTGGATAGGGATCCCTTCCAAGATCAGGGCATCCTACCTTTCAGCAGCCAACGTCCTCTGTTTGGCCCTGGTGACAAGATAGGCCACCCACAGATGATGAACATGCTGATCTTCGGCCTCCTTCAGAGCTTCCTCCATGGTAGCCTCCCGGCTCTTAGCAGCTGCAGCACTGGCATGTGCTTCGGTGAGCTGCACCTGGAGCATCCGGTTGAAGACCTCGGCTTCCTCGGTGCGCCGAAGGCATGCCCTTAGCTCCAAGACTTGCTGATCATACTGCTCATCTAGAGTGAGCAGGTACATGGTCAGGTGCACCACGGTGGGACTGTCCTCTTGCACATCTCGTCCTTGCAAAGCCTCCATGCGGGCCCTCCATGCCCGCCGTTTCTTGTCCAAAGGAGGAAAGAACCGTATGGGGGTACGGGCAATGGGTTCCTCATAGATCTAGTAGAGGTACTGCAAGGCTTTGCGGGCCACAACCTGGTAGGTGTTGACGAAGCAAAACCCAGTTGCGGTCACACTCTAGGCTTCAGTGATGTTAGGGAACTCTTCACTCTTCCTGATGTAGATGGTAACCTCACACCGCTCGGTGCCATGCTCCTCGTACTCACGGCCCTCATACTCGGGACGATCTTTGACTCCGAGCTTTTGCATGGTGGCATGTAGGATTTTGGGAAAACCCTCAACGTTCAAGCAGTAGGTACTAACCTAGGCTCCTGCCATCTCTGATGGTGGTTGCGAGGAAGGCTGAGCGAAAAGCTAGCTCAAAGAAAAGCTAAGCGAGCTAAAGTGCGCCGAGTGGTGGTACCAATGGCTAAGCCTGGCCCTACTTATAAAGGCGGAGCTTCAGTGGTCCTGGCGCGGTTCACCAGGGTTCCCACGTGAGATCACTACGGCGGATCAACCAAATTCCACGCGTTCGAGGCGAGCGACGTGCGATGCCATTATCGACTAGTATGACTACAGGGCAAGGGTCCGACAAGAGCGTAGAAAGGGGTATGGGGAGACGTGGGTCACGATCGGCGTGAAACACGAAGCTATAGTGCAGACCTAACTCTAGAATAGGAACGAGTTAGTCGTGCACAATACGACACGCATGACACCTATGGATGGCGTATCTAGTAGCAATACGGCACTAAAATGCCTAAACAGGATATGCATGAATGCACGTCCTATACGTCCTTTCACTGTTGTCAACATATAGGGCAACCGTTCTCAAATTTCTGGCACATCGTTCTCTTCCTGTAACTAGTCGATACTATCAAACTATGCTCGAGTCAGTGTACCTGCAGAAACTTAATTAATCCTATCTAGGTCAGCAGAGTGCCATCTATCCTGGATACATAACCATAGTAATAGGGCTACTTATATAACTTCACATACAAACGCCCTAACTTTTTGCAAAAATAAGTTGTCAAATTTTAGTTTAGAAAAGTTTTTGGAAGCTTTATTTCCTCATCTATGCTCTGATACCACCTATGGCAGAACCGCCTAATCTAATGCCTCACAGGAGTGCTTGTCTTCCATTAGACACTAACCACTCAAGGGAGAGCACTAAATTACTTGGTTCCATCGGGCACACCCTAGGGGAGAACCCAAAAATCCACATTTTTGCCATCAGGATCACAAATGAGAGAATAAAGCTTACATCATTCTTAACCATTTCTTACATCACTTTACATGTACATTAGAGTATAACATTTATGATAACAGCGGAATGTAATTATATTATCAGATTTATGAACAATTTAATGTAACAGCGGAACATAAACATGTGATCAGAGTTATAGCGGAAATAAACATCTATTAGTAACATGATAAAGTATTGATATGTAAACTATGACAATATGTTATAAACTTTCATTTATAAAAACATTTGGTAAGAGTTATAAATAAAGACTACGATCGCAGCGTAAAGGAAATCCTCGCTGAGCCCACCAAGAAGAATCCACACACAAGAGTCAGCTTTAGTATCCACCTATCACCTACAACAGGGGGAATGAAACCCTAAGTACTCAATTATACTCAGCAAGACTTACCCGACTATGAGAAAAGAAAAGACTCCAAGGATATGTAAGGCTATCTGGCTTGTGGGTTCATTGCATTTGCAGGAAGTATTACTAAGCGTGCGTCCTTATATTCGATTTTTATTAATAGCCGCATTGGTTCATTAACTAACCATTCTATGTAAGCACCTGTGCTACTTTCAAGAAGGTGGTAAGCAATCAGATTTCCTTTGTCCATCTTCCATCTTTTATCTTTTAGTTCTTACTACGATACTAAACACGAGACAAGCCATACCAGATTGCCCGGTGATTCACGAATCAATGGCCCCTAGTTGGGTACCCCGAAAACACATGTCCCGCTTGTACCCCAGGCACAAGCAGGACCAACCCATCACTCTCCTATCCTAGGTGTCCAGGTCCCCATCCAAACTGGGAGTCCAAGCCCCTGCCCCTAAGTCCCGGACTCAGTGCGGTGCAAGGACCTCCTCCACCAAAATAAAACCCTGACAGTCGGTTCGGAAAGAGCCAGATCTACGACAAGAGAGCAACAAGTCTTCCAAGCGCTCATACACAAGTATATGCTCAGGATAATAAGTTTGTGACTTGTCTGGATGCCTTATGCAACGAACGGTCCTTAATCGACCAGATACGGAAAGCAGTGTAACCAAGCCATGCCCCGCATCCACGGCGACACGACCTCTTACACCCACTAGTACCCAAATCATATCCCTGTCCAGTCACCATTTTCCTTTCCACCATTTTTATTTTTTCCAAGTGATGATAATCCAATAATATGTTTCCTGTATCTCACGAGTGACAGGCAATCACTCGACTTCTACCGGAGTCCTGTAGCATAGCAATCTGCCTGATCCTGTCATACTAGTAAGACTCATAGGATAAAGAGATATATATATGCAAGGGGGTTTCATTCAACTCCTTAAAACTTAATGCACAAATATAATTTAAACTGCAGAAAGTAGGGGTTATGCACTAGGGCTTGACTGGGTAAGATTATATTAAAATTTAGTATCTGCATCTTTCGATCATCCACCATCAACTGGATAGAAAGCCCATTGCATCATCTTCGGATTCCCAATCATCCTTCGATCGATCCGTTGATCCATCATCGTACCTATATGACATGCATGCGATGCAATACAAAGATGTAATTAATCAAATGCAATCGTGACTCGTAAAATACGATGTACGCCTCTCGAGTTAACGGGCTAGTTCTACGACGACCATACTTAGGCTACATATACACGTTGTCGGATAAGGCGTTATTTTCCAATAATTATTTTAGTTATATAAACCAAGGTGTTTCTTTATTCGTAATTGGACATTATTATCTAGTTAGCAACTAGTTATTTCGGAGCTACAAAATTTATGGTGAGTACCTAATATTGCTAGGAACCTACTGCACAAATTTCAGATTCAATAATATTATCAATTTATCATGACAATTCCCACATGTTCATATTTTACAATATTAAGTACTGTAAATTAATTATATAGCTTCCCCGAATATTATCCAACTATGTGAACAAACTATACTAACAGGTAGATCATGATTTTAGGAGACTAACAAAACTGGTTTGGCATTTCTATGATTTTCCTATGATTTTCTACAAATTTTACAAGTTTACTTTATAAGCTAATTTAGAAATTCCTCAAAACGAAAAAGGGGCCGACGGCCCTAAACCGGCCTAGCATGGCAGACCGGCCAAAGGCCCAGGCGGGGCGCCAAGTAGCCCAAGGCGGGCGCATGCCGGCCAGAGGACCAAGCAGCCAGCAGCAAGGGCGAGGCGGCCCAACGCCAGGCAGGCCGCAGCCTAGCAAAACGGCCCACGCGGCCAGGACCAGATAGCGATGGCGTTTAAGTGATTAGGCCCCTGAGCTTTCTCTAAATCATTCTGCGGTACTAACATACTATTTGAGTGAGTCTAGTATTTTGCACTGAGAACCGCCGTACAAAAATCTTCTTGGATTTATACCCCTGCTCACCATGCTTCATCTTTTCCAGGAGCGGAGGCGCATCAGAGCCGAGGAGCTGAGGAGCTCCGACTGGCAATGGAGACGCTGAGGTCGCGACGGCGTGGGTCCCGGTGGGGCAGCAGGTACCGCGGCGGCTCAGCGCGTGGTAAGGAACTCGCGCGCACAGGAGAGAGCAGGCACCGACGGGTAGCCATGGCGGCTATGGCATGGCCGAGCGCGGGCGGCCGAGGAGCGGGGAGGTGCTTCGCGGCTCGGGCATGGGCAGCGAGGGCACGACCACGTTCGGCATGGGCGCACAGGGCTCGGTGTAGGATGGTGCGCCGTGACGGCGTGGCGAGGACGATGTGGAGCCACATACGGATGTCGACGTGGCGACCTGGTGCAGCGGCACACGCGCGCGGTCATGCGGGTAGGGGCGTGGATGAGGCAGCAGCCGAGAAACTCCGCGGGCTCGGCGTACCAGGCGTAGTGTGGAGCTCGCGCGAAGGTGGGGCGACGAGGGCGCATCACCGGCACGGTCAGCAGGCGGGACCGCGCGGACGACGGCGGCGCGGGCGAAACGACGGTGGTGGCGTGAGGTGAGGTGCTGAGGACCTCGGCACAAGGAGGTGCGCGGACCGGTGGAGCCGCGGCGCCGGCAGGACGGCTCTGGGCAGCAGGCGGAGCACGGGCGCACGGGAGAGCAGAGAGGACGCATGGGTGCAGCGGCTCTGGCGTCGGTGGTTGGCCACGACGACGCTGCGGCCCGGTCCAGCGCGGGGCCGTGGCGGTGCTTCAGACGTGATGGCTGCGGGCGCATGGCAACGGGACGAGCAGCGCGCCGGCGCTGGTCCGGCGCAGCAAAGGGGCGTGGGAGGAGCAGCGCAGCGAGGCTCGGGCTCGGTGACTGCGGATGCTGCGGCGGGGGCACGACAGCGCGGCCATGGTGCGTGCTGTGGGCAGCGGACCGGCACGGGCTAGAGCGGGCGCTTGTGCGCGGTCAGCAGCGGAAAGGGAAGGGGCGACACTGCACGGGAGCGCGCGAGCAGCGCGAGAAGAGAAAGGGAGAAGGGGCGTCGGTGCCCGCATGCAGGAAGGAGGCGAATGGCAGTGGCAGCACGGCTTCCAGACTTAAGCCGCACGAGGGTAGCAGCAGCTTGATTTCGGCACAATGACAGGCAGCAGCGGAGACAAACAAGGTAGCCAAGAAAGCAAGGTAGACAAGGAGACAAGGACGTTGGAACTCGCGAATTGGAGCTTTGCTCGCTGGCTACGGAGACAGTAGAGGTAGGGAGTGGACATGGCGTGCTAGTGGTTCGACAGCTGCGCGCCAACACACACGGAACATGAGAGGACAAGGCTACACACATGACAAGCTGTGGAATCGTGTGCCCACGTCAACGGGGACAGAGAAACACCCGGCCAGACTGTTTCGCTAGTCATAACGTGTATATATATACACATACATACATATATATATATATATATAGTATGTATATATATATATATATATATATATATATATATATATATAACGGTTTACTACTTTAGTCATTTAGCAACGTCTCGGCACAGGAAATTTTCAGCAAACTCGAATTTAATTTTGATTCAAAAGCTATATATATAAATATATATATATATGTATATCGTTCTATTTATTAATAGATTTTATTTTATTTATAAACGTTGCTTTTCATGCTTAACCTAATAAAATGAATTGTTTGCTATCGATTGGCCGGAATTGCCGGTCGACATTCCTAAATATTTCTACGCCCGACGTGATTTAACTTGAGCGTTGCTTTGAGTCCACGAACTAAGTCGCACAGGATTCGCTCATCGCCTCAAATACGTTTCAAATTAAAAACCTGACAAACTCGTTTCGAAAATTTTTCTTAGGCCTAAATCGCAGTGCTAAACGAGATTGTAACACCGGGGTGTTACACATACTCAGATTCATTCTTTTTTCTGCTGTAGCCTGAGGTCTGTACGGCGCTCGAGGCCTGGAACTGCATGCTCAGCGCCAGTGTCTATGGCGCTGAGCTCAGCGCCAGAGTGACTGGCGCCGAGCTGCCTACCACGTCTGCGTCGAGCCCGAGAGGACGCTGGCGCCGAGACGTGTTAGCTAAGAGTCTATTTTCTGAATTCTTTTCGTTAGGGATCTATTTGTGAAAAACTTTCGAAAAAAGGGCTTAAAAAGTAAAAGATCAGCGCCAGATACATACAGCCATAAATGCAGGACAAGAGTTGTTACGCAAGCGCTTCGGTCATCTGCTCGTCCCCGTCCGCCGTCCCCGTGTGAGCGCAACGACTTTTGGCTTGCACGATCCCTGCTGGCCCGTGACGCAATGCGTGACGGCTTCGCCGCACCGGCTCAATAATTTCAAATGCCTTTTTTTTTCTGCAATGTAATAATAGTATAAAAGCTGTAGCGGAGTATTTTTAGCAAAATCTCAATTCCTGTCAATAAAAGAGGATATACTACTTCTAGACAGGTTTTTAGACTTGCTCTAAGTTGATATGCTTGATTCCTAAGAAATCTAAGAACGCTTGGCAACACGTACGCTTTGTTCGTCGGACTAATCAACCCAGACCAAGAGGGCAAGAATCAGGATAATCAGAAGCTCACGTGTGCCATGAGCTCATGACATGCTAAGAGCAAGCCTAATAATACAGCCTGTTGCTGGCGGTAAAGATTCTTACAATTTTTCTCTCAGCTCACATATATCGTAGTTAGCTCTTTAGCATTAATACATGATCCATTTATCTCTCTCACAGAGTTTCTTGGTTCTTTTATTTAAGCCCCCTTTTCTTCTCTCTCTTCTCCTATTTTCTTCGTATCAGCATTTAGTCTGCTTGCAGTATGTTATTATACTTACTCTAAGCCCCATTGCCACGGTCCACGTATGGGGAGTAACGTTTCTTTTCTCTTGGCATGCGACATTGCGCGACGCGACTGCACCAACCCTGCTTCTGGCGCATGTGCTGATGCGATGCGCATGCACCAGGCCGGTCCAGGTGCCACCGTGCCAGGCCCTTGGTTTCATAATGGAGATCTTCTCGGACGTTAATTTCCATGCGTTCCCCTTCTAGAAGAAGACTAGAAGAGCGTGCCGCCGTAGTATGTGCCTAGATTTGCCTTGCTTGTCCTCCTGTCTGCCGAACTGTTCATATATATATATATATATATATATAACTACTATCCTGTAGCTGGCTACAGAATAACTTATTCTGTAGCCACTTTGAGTTATGATAATTACTATGTTAATTTACGAGATTATAGTAACTCCTTACTAAGTGGTTTAATATAACGTTATGGTAAATATCCCCATGTGTTATAGTAACCCAACTATCGTAAATATATATTGACATTATAGTAAATTAGTATATAAAATTATAGTAAATGGAGGTGGCTACAAAATAACTTATTTTGTAGCCGGCTACTGAATAGCCTCTCCCTATATATATATATATATATATATATATATATATATATATATATATATTAGGTGTTAGTAGACACCGGTTGTACAAAAAATATTATATATGATAAATATTTTATAAAGTGTCCAGAAATAGTTCATACAATAGATCAAGATAAAGCAGAAATATCTACTGATATGTCTAGGATAAAAAAGGTTCATAATCAACTAGCTTATGATGTTGAAGTACAAATAAATAACACAAAATATATAATGGATGAAATTACAATAAGAGATCTATCTATGATACATGATGATATGATATTAGGATTAGGATTTCTACAATTCTCTTTACAAACAACTATCATACATGAGCAAGGTATAACATTTATTCCTTATCAAGACAATATTCCATATATAATAGAAGTACGAAAGACTATAAATTCTACTTCATGAAAAGACCAATTTAGAACTTCAAGGATCTAATGAAAATGTCCCTGATAATTATATAGATGAAGAGCTAGGTGAAAATATAGAAGAGTTTCATATAACAAACTCATGCATAGAATGTATTAGTTTGTAATCATTAGCACCAAATTGGTATAAAGATATAAAATCTAAAAAGGATATAGATAAAATTGCAACAAGATTAGAAGATATTCAGATAATAGGGAAAATACCAATGAAGCATTGGGACAAGAATGGTATATATAAAATTAACATAATAAATCCTGACTACATAATTAAGACAAGTCCTATAGAAGCAACACCTAAAGATATAGAAGAATTTAAGATGCATATTGAAGAATTACTAAAATTAGGAGCTATAAGAGATAGACGAAGTTCTCATAGATCAGCTTTATTTATAGTTAGAAATCATGCTGAAATAGCTAGAGGAAAGTCAAGAATGGTTATTAATTATAAAAGACTAAATAATAATACTATAGATGATGCTTATAATATCCCAAATAAGCAAGAATGGATAAATAGAATACAAGGTAGTAAATATTTCTCAAAATTTGATTTAAAAGCTGGGTTTTGGTAAGTAAAAATGGCAGAAGAATCAATAGAATGGACTACTTTCACCTGTCCTCAAGGTCATTTTTAATGGCTAGTAATGCCCTTAAGGATTAAAAAATGCCCCTACTTTATTTCAAAGAAAAATGCAAAATATTTTTAATGAAAATCAAGAATTCATATTGGTTTATATTGATGACTTATTAGTATTCTCAAAATCCTATAAAGAACATATAGCTCATCTGGAAACCTTCTTTAAAAAGATAGAACAGCATGGGTTAATATTATCTAAAAGGAAAATGGAGATATGTAAGAAAAAGATAAACTTTTTAGGTCATGAAATAGGAGAGGGAAAATCTATTTACAAGATCATATTGCAAAGAAAATCTTAGAATTTCCAGATGTCATGAATGATAAGAAAACCCTGCAGTAATTCTTAGGAATAGTCAATTATGCTAGAAATTATATTGAAAATTTAGCTAAGTTAGCTGGTCCATTGTATGCAAAATTAAGAAAAAATGGACAAAAATATTTTAATTCTGAAGATATAAAGTTAGTAAGAACTATTAAAGAAAAAGTCAAAGATTTAAAACCCTTAGAGTTACCTTTAGATGATAATTATTTCATTATAGAGACAGATGCATCTAAGTTAGGATGGGGTGCAATATTAAAGCAAAAATCACACAAGTACTCTCCAAAGTTAGAAGAACAAATATGTAGGTATGCTTCAGGAAAATACAAGTTAAAAGCAATAAACAATACGGATAGAGAAATTTTAGCTGTTATAAATGCAATAAATACTTTTAGACTATATCTAGGATTTAAAGAGTTCACAGTTAGAACCGACTGTGAAGCTATATGTAGATATTACAATAAAGTCAATAGTAAGAAAAGTTCAACTAGGAGATGGGTTTTATTTGAAGATATTATTACTGGAAATGGATATAAAGTAATATTTGAGCATATAAAGGGTAAAGATAATACTTTGCCTAATATATTTTCACGATCTTCTATTTTGCAGGAATGAAGAGAGGAACAAGCCCTATTGGGGGTGAATGTTTCAGCTTTGGAACTGATAATAAGCTAAGAATTTTCCCACCAAATACTTATAAATTCAAGCCTCGAGACCATATTGTTCTAGATGACATACAAGAATGTATTCTAGACAATTTCTGGTTTCAATACAACAATAAAAGAGAAGATAAAGGTTATATGCTAGCAATATTAAATAGTCTTGCTGAATATTTTTATATGATTAATGAAAAAATACAACCGAAAGAACCATCTAGCAATATGGAGAAAAAAGCTATATATGTTATATATAGGAGAAAAACACCTAGAATTTATATATCATTTGAAGAAGTTGTTGCTTAGCAGATAGAAAAAGAAAAAGATGGAGTAGTGTCTTGGAAAAAAATATTTAGACATTGATCAAACTCTTTCATATATAAGAACTATTCTGGGAGTAAACTATTATTTAGAACCAGCAGCTAAAGACTATATTCAGAAATATAAGAAGGCCAATGAAATAAAACCAATATGGACATGACCAAATATAAGAGAAGAAGGATCTTCTAGGCCGCATACATATAAAGAGGCGATAAAAAAGACATAGTTTCATTAAATGAAGAATATGTTAATACTAAGATGAAAGAAAAATTAGAGTCAACAACTCTTCAATGGAAGAAAGACATAAAGGAAGAAATCCTACAAGAAATAAAAGGTGAAATAGATGAAAGATTTGGAAATATAAGGAAAGACTATGAAGAAAATATTAAGAAAGATTATGAGTCAAAAATGAATATAAATATATCAGACTATGAGGAAAATGATGATGAGATGTTGGATATTTGTGGTCATGGACAAAGACCAGAATATTAAATTTCAATATGATGAAAATAAAAATACATATGTTCAATATAAGTGGACAATGAAGAAAATATTGAAGAGTCAATATAGACTCAGTTCAATTTCAATATATATATATAAGAAATATACTCCCTATGTTTATAAGGTGTTATCAACAATTTGGCCGGGGAAAGAGATAAATACATATTACATAATATTGCAATACATATTAATATTGCAATACATATTACATGCCATGATCTTTGATTTGATGTTTACAACATCAATCATTCGGGCGTGGAAGACCATACCAAAGAATATCCAGAAGGATAAGGCTGTGCGCGACGAAGGACATCGCAAAAGGAATATGCAGTCACTCTACTATAGCCAGGACAATTATTCTCTATCCAGCTATCCAGGCAACAGTAAAGGATGATAATTGAAGACGCGAGATGCTTCCTTAAGCACGAAGGCTCCTCAGACGATGACTTCGCCTCGAAGGAACTTCAAAAGATAAGCACGAAGGACGCTCTGGAAGGTGCTTGCTACTCTATAAAGCAAGACGCTGGACGCATTCATGGAAGACACCACACCAGACCATCATCGGCATTTAGCATCGGAGCGAACCACCAGACACCGAAGACCCACTCTCATCCACCACCCACTCCACCAACTCTCCACCCACACACATACACCATGAACATATGATCTCATAAGCTCTCTAAGAATCAATCCATCATTAGTAGTAATCACCCACTATCGTTGTATCACTCCACCTTTGTAAATTAGAGAATAAAGGAGGTCCCCGTGATCATCCTGCACTTGTAAGGTAATCCTTAAGGTTTGTGCTAAGTGCTTGGGGTTTTCCAAAAGGGAAAGCCGTATGTAAGCTTGCTCTGTGGAAATGAATTAAGCTTTCCTGTTTGAATCCCTGCCTTCCTTCAAGCTCGTTCATATGGGGCGATGTCTCTATGCTAGGGACCCTAGAGGAGAAACCTCTGCGTGTGTTGTTCTCGTGTTAGCCCTGGTAGCGGCGTTTGTAGAGAACCCTGTGTGCGCAGAGAAATGTTTCCCTTGGGTGGAACTGCCTGAGGAGACGATAGAGCCTGAGTCCTGTGTGTGCGTGGCTAAGGATAGCGAGGGAGTAGATCGGGCTAGCCTGGTTCTAAAATGAGCTAGTGATGCATACGGTGAGTACCGAGTAGGACTGTCACAAGCATAGTCGCACGACCGGCTGAACTGTTGGTCTCGCCAGCCTGCAAAAGATCCTTAGAAATAATCATCCACATAAGCATATTCACTAAGCACTAGCTTAACTAATCACAAAAGCGACATATCAATATTTATATTCGCTAATCACTCGCTCGCTCATCCAGCGTCCATAAAATATTCGCGCGTGAAAGCGACACTTGCAGAGGCCTCGTGCCTTGAATAGTAAAGTGGTTGAGCTGCTCTCGCGCACTGTTCATAATCCGAATTTGAATAGTAGCCACGAATTTGAATAGTGAATTTGAATTTGAATAGTGCTATGAATAGTAACTCGAGATCTCAGAATTTAAATTTTGAATCCATTCGAGTTCTCAGTGAATATAGTAACCCCGTACACAGTGGTATCGTTGTCCACTTCTTCAGGTTGCCATATTTCATACCAGGACAACAATTCACGATATTCTTTTCGTAATTGACATTCTTTGCCATAACTTGGCTTTATTAGTCTGCCAACTTCACTTTGTATTATACTATATCTTCCATAGTATTCTCTCAAGAATACTTTTATTATTTTATTCTGGTACATCATATAATATTCAGGAGTAAATTTGGTATTTCCTTCTAATTCTTTTGCTTCACTGAAAATTCTCCAATTATCATGGTTCGTGTCTTTTACGAACAGCTCTTCATAATTTTGCCATGAATCTGAAGTCCATGTAGTAGGAAATTTGTATGATCCCTTTGTAATATATATATCATGGCATGCTGGTCTTATTGGTTGTGTAAACTTTGGTGGATTAGAACAAAACTTAATTTTGTATTTCCCTTGAATACATGCCAATTTCTTACAAGCTTCTTTGATAGCTATTCCAAGGTCTGATTGGAAAATTTCTTCAAGTGTACCATATATATCATAGACTAATCCATGATCAATAATAGTCTGTAAAGATATATCATCTCCAATATTTCTTTGTATACTTTTAAAATATTTTAAATTTATATCAGCCTTCAATATTAAGAATCTTTGATGAGGCTTAACAATTAATTTATCATCAAGATGAAGTAAAGGAAAAGTATTTACATTCACAATTATTCCTAGATGTCTTTCTTTACCTTGGTATAATTTCATAAAGTATTTTTTGTATATTATGAAAGGTTTTGTAATGCCTTTCAGCATATTTCTTCCAAATTAGATCGATAATATCACAAGTAAAGTATGACAAAGTTTGTTCAGTCTTAAAACTTAATCTAGGTATGAGAAACTCTTGTGGAATATTGTTTAAATATTTGTTTCTTTTTTCCTCTAGAATTACTTTCTTTTCTGATTGCACTTTATTTTCTTCATATATTATTTTAGCTTCTGAGTTCTTTTTCATATCGCTTTGCTGTTTTAAACATGACATGCATGCTTGTCTTAAGCATAGCCTACATGTTACTCTTTTTGCTGGATCTTGATAATATATGCAAAATACACAATTTATATTAGAATCACCTTTTTTATGATCCCACTTGTGTTCGCAGTTTATTGGATCCATCATTTCTATTTTTAATCCTGCTAACTCATCAATTAAATCTAACTCTTCATCACTTGATTCTTTTTCTTCATCATATTCTATTTCATCTGTCTCTATAATTGAATATATTGATTCATCGTCCATTATATCATCATCATAGACTAAGATATTTTCATTCGCACTATCTATTATTTGAACCTTTTCTTGTTCTTCTTGCTTATTGGAATACCTTTTCTTGTCTTTGTTAGGACATGTTTTGCTTAAGTGATACGGCGAGTTGCAAATAAAGCATCTACATGTACTATCATAATTTTTTCTAGGATTATATCTTCTTACATTCCTTTTATGGAGGAATGGAGCTCTATTGTCTAATCTTCTAAGAAAATAATGTCTCTTTGTCTTTACATTTCCTTTCTTATAATTCTTAGGATATTTCTTATTTCTAGATCTCTCTTCTCTATATGTCAAGGGTATTTGAACTATTTTATTACAAAAATTATAGTCTGATTGTTTCATTGATCTTTGGGCTTGTATGTTGGTGCATATTTTTCTTAACTGTTTGAAAATGAATGTTATAGCCTGAGAGATATTATATTCTTTACCAATAGTTTCCTTTTTATATTCTTCTAATATCATAGAACCTAAAGGCTCTGGTAATTTATTAAAATATTTTTCTACTATTCCTTGGTTATAGCCTTGCTTGGCGGTCGTAGCATTATACAAATAGTGTTGAGAAAATTCCTTTATTCCTTTCCAGCTTGTTAGTGACAATTTTTCTATTTCTTTTAATCTTTCATTTTGTAATACAATAAATCCTAATTCAGGATCTTCACCTATTACAATGCTTGATATAATATTTGCAAAATTATATGGATTACTACTAGCCATTTTTAATTGGGCATAATGGTTAGGGAAAGCTTCTACCCTTGGTTCCTATAATACTTTGACTGATTCTCCTAAAAATGTTTCTAAATATGTAATCATATCTTCTACTCTATTTCTAATATTATGCTGATTTTGTATATACTTTTGGACTATCAATCCTTTCCATATGCTAATTATATTTGACCAATCTATAGGATCATGTGCTGCTAAGTTTAGTATAGCACCATCACTTTTATAATTCTAGAATTGCACCTTCTTTTCAAATTCTCTTCTTTTTGAACCCATATGTTTATATTGTCCAGGTATATATCTATATGCAGGTTCTTCCTTTTCTGGTGGCCAAGTTCCTGGTTTTCTAGTTGGTCTCTCACTTTCTCCTTCTATCTTTATTTCAGGACCTCGTCTTCTTTTTGATGAACTTGGATCTATTTCCATTGCTTCTATAGCATTGTTTTTAGGCAACTCTTTATTTTCTAAGGGGTTTATGAGAGTTATTGAGTTGTTACTGCATATCTCAATTGTATCTTCATCCTCTTCTTCATAGCTTTCTAGTAATAACTTATTATTAATTTCCCATTGCTCATCTTCGCTTATATCATTATCTTCTATGTCATTTATCTTATCCTTGCTATGTTCTAATTCTTTTTGGACTTCCCTTACCCTGTTATCTATTTGTTTTGACACAATTTCATTTTTCTTTATTGGAATGCTAAATTTCTTAGCATTTAATTCTCTATCTTTCTTGATATTATCAAGTCTACATATTTCTCGTCTAAAGTAGAGTTCTCTTTCTCTTATAGCAGCCCATTTGCATACCATGGAGGTTTTATATTCATCATGAATTTTGCTTAGCTTTTGCTTATAATGTTTTATTTCATTATCTATATCTAATTTTTCCATAAATTCACATATGCTATGCCTTCTATTTTCTTCCAATTTTGCCTCTAAACTGGATGCTTCTAAATCATCTAAACTTTGTTCTTTATAATCTACAAACCTAATACTAGTCAATCCTCTATTATTTTCATAGCTTATGTAATCTTTAGGTTGTTTTAAATTTTTTGGCTCTATTAATGAGCTTATATTCCATTCTTCTCCTGCTCTTTCTTCAGAACTTATTTTCAGAGGACTCATAAATTTTATTCCTTTAGATTGCATACTTTCTACAACATTGTTCACATTTACCTTATATCTGGTTCCACTTCTGTTGGTTAACCTTCCTATAAATTCTATGCTTACTAATAAATTCGTTCCTTTAAAATCTTCATATCCTTTAGTTTGAAATCCGAATGCCATCTTATCTATAAATTCTTTAACTGGCATTATTAAGTCTAGAGCTATATATGTTATCAACATATTTTCATTCATATCTCCTTCTAAAAATCCTAATGCTGCTTTATTTATTGAGTCCCATCTTTTATCTAATAAAGTTATTAGAACCTTGGTTCCTAATTTTTTCCTTGTCATTCTTTTAATTCCAATGATATACATTCCCTGATGTATATATTTATACCCTAAATATTTTAAAGCATTCTCAAATTGTTTACTAACAATTCTTAGCAGAACTGGTTCTGTTAATACACTTAATTCTACTTCTCTGGATATTCTATATAATCCATTTTTATTTTCAAACCATCCCATTTGATATATTTGTTGAGGCCTTATTTTCCTCAAAGTATCTTTCTGATATCTTTTAAGATCTCTTTCAAAGTCTATCACTTCTTCTAAGGTTTCAATATCCTCACATCCTCCTTTTAGTTTATCTTTAAAACTTAGAGGTCTTATGTCTTTATTTACTAGCTGGAGTGACTTGTCTCTTCTAGAGAGGCTCTCAGATACTTCCATCTTTCTAAATTTAAAGATCTAGTGGACTCAACTATTCCTGCTGATGATAACACAATTTCTTTGTTGTGCTCAACAATATTAATATTATCAGTCTTCTTATATCGGAAAGTTATATCTTTTTTAATATAATCACTATTCTAGCTAATTTTACCTAGAGAAACTTTACTTTCTTCTAAAATTTGTAAAGCTAATTCTAATTTATTATTAGTAGCTGAATATTGCTCTTCAAGGTGCTTATGTTCCTTTTGCAACCTATCAAATTTTAGTTCTAGCTCGTCTTGCCTCTTTCCCCAAGATATGTAAAAGTTATGTATCAAATCGACTATTAAATTCATCTGTCCGTGAGAGGTATGACAAGTATGTTCTTCAAAACTATTTAGTCTGCACCTTATATTTATATTCTCTTTAGAAGTGACTGTCTTTCCTGTATTCACTTCCAAATTTAAGTAATGTAACTTTTCAATCTTCAATAGATTATAGTAAATCCCTTGAATTCAAGATTTAATAACCAGGCTCTGATACCACTATGTATGGGGTACTATATTCACTGAGAAGTCGAACGGATTCGAAATTCAAATTTTGAGATCTCGAGTTACTATTCATAGCACTATTCAAATTCAAATTCACTATTCAAATTCGCAGCTACTATTCAAATTAGGGATATGAATAGTGCGTGAGATCAGCTCAACCACTTCACTATTCAAGGCATGAGGCCTCTGCAAGTATGGCGTGACGTCGCTTTCGAGCGTGAATATTTTATTGACGCTGGATGAGTGAGCGAGTGATTAGCGAATATAAATATTGATATGTCGCTTTTACGATTAGTTAAGCTAGTGCTTAGTGAATATGCTTATGTGGATGATTATTTCTAAGGATCTTTTGCAGGCTGGCGAGACCAACAGTTCAGCCGGTCGTGCGACTATGCTTGTGACAGTCCTACTCGGTACTCACCGTATGCATCACTAGCTCATTTAGAACCAGGCTAGCCCGATCTACTCCCTCGCTATCCCTTAGCCACGCACACACAGGACTCAGGCTCTATCATCTCCTCAGGCAGTTCCACCCAAGGGAAACATTTCTCTGCGCACACAGGGTTCTCTACAAACGCCGCTACCAGGGCTAACACGAGAACAACACACGCAGAGGTTTCTCCTCTAGGGTCCCTAGCATAGAGACATCGCCCCATATGAACGAGCTTGAAGGAAGGCAGGGATTCAAACAGGAAAGCTTAATTCATTTCCACAGAGCAAGCTTACATACGGCTTTCCCTTTTGGAAAACCCCAAGCACTTAGCACAAACCTTAGGGATTACCTTACAAGTGTAGGATGATCATGGGGACCTCCTTTATTCTCTAATTTACAAAGGTGGAGTGATACAACGATAGTGGGTGATTACTACTAATGATGGATTGATTCTTAGAGAGCTTATGAGATCATATGTTCATGGTGTATGTGTGTGGGTGGAGAGTTGGTGGAGTGGGTGGTGGATGAGAGTGGGTCTTCAGTGTCTGGTGGTTCACTCCGATGCTGAATGCCGATGATCAATGAATGCACCCAGCGTCCCGCTTTATAGCATGAAGGGAGCGTCCTTCATGCTTATCATCTGAAGGAGTAAGCCTTATCATCAGAAGGAGCCTTTGAGGCGAAGTCTTCAATTATCCCTTCTTACTATTGTCTGGACAGCTGGACAGATTTGATGTTTGCAACATCAATCATTCGGGCGTGGAAAACCATACCAAAGAATATCCAGAAGGATAAGGTTGTGCATGACAAAGGACATCGCAAAAGGAATATGCAGTCACTCTACTGTAGCTAGGACAATCATTCTCCGTCCAGCTGTCCAGGCAATAGTAAAGGATGATAATTGAAGACGTAAGAAGCTTCCTTAAGCACGAAGGCTCCTCAGACAATGACTTCACCTCGAAGGAACTTCAGAAGATAAGCACGAAGGACGCTCCAGAAGGTGCTTGCTACTCTATAAAGCAAGACGCCAGACACATTCATGGAGGACACCACACCAGACCACGATCGGCATCTAGCATCAGAGCAAACCACTAGACACCGAAGACACCCACTCTCATCCACCACCCACTCCACCAACTCTCCACCCACACACATACACCATGAACATATGATCTCAGAAGCACTCTGAGAATCAATCCATCATTAGTAGTAATCACCCACCACCGTTGTATCACTCCACCTTTATAAATTAGAGAATAAAGGAGGTCCCCATGATCATCCTGCGCTTGTAAGGTAATTCCTAAGGTTTGTTCTAAGTGCTTGGGGTTTCCTGAAAGAGAAAGCCGTATGTAAGCTTGCTCTGTGAAATGAATTAAGCTTTCCTATTTGAATCCCTGCCTTCCTTCAAGCTCGTTCATATGGGGCGATGTCTCTATGCTAAGGACCCTAGAGGAGAAACCTCTGCGTGTGTTGTTCTCGTGTTAGCCCTGGTAGCGGTGTTTGTAGAGAACCCTGTGTGCGCAGAGAAGTGTTCCCCTTGGGTGAAACTGCCTGGGGAGACGATAGAGCCTGAGTCCTATGTGTGTGTGGCTAAGGATAGCGAGGGAGTAGACCGAGCTAGCCTAGTTCTGAAGCGAGCTAGTGATGCATATGGTGAGTACCGAGTAGGACTGTCACAAGCATAGTCGCACGACCGGCTGAACTATTGGTCTCGCCAGCCTGCAAAAGATCCTTAGAAATAATCATCTGCATAAGCATATTCACTAAGCACTAGCTTAACTAATCGTGGAAGCGACATATCAATATTTATATTCGCTAATCACTCTCTCACTCATCCAGCGTGAGGGGTACTATATTCACTGAGAACTCAAACGGATTCAAAATTTAAATTCTGAGATCTTGAGTTACTATTCATAGCACTATTCAAATTCAAATTCACTATTCAAATTCATGGCTACTATTCAAATTTGGATTATGAACAGTGCGCGAGAGCAGCTCAACCACTTTACTATTCAAGGCACGAGGCCTCTGCAAGTTTCGCTTTCATGCGTGAATATTTTATGGACGCTGGATGAGTGAGCGAGTGATTAGCGAATATAAATATTGATATGTCGCTTTCACTATTAGTTAAGCTGGTGCTTAGTGAATATGCAGATGCGGATGATTTTTTCTAAGGATCTTTTGCGGGCTGACGAGACCAACAGTTCAGCCGGTCGTGCTGACTATGCTTATGACAGTCCTAGTCGGTACTCACCATATGCATCACTAGCTCGCTTCAGAACCAGGCTAGCCCGGTCTACTCCCTCGCTATCCTTAGCCACGCACACACAGGACTCAGGCTCTATCGTCTCCCCAAGCAGTTCCACCCAAGGGGAACACTTCTCTGCGCACATAGGGTTCTCTACAAACGCCGCTACCAGGGCTAACACGAGAACAACACACGCAGAGGTTTCTCCTCTAGGGTCCCTAGCATAGAGACATCGCCCCATATGAACGAGCTTGAAGGAAGGCAGGGATTCAAACAGGAAAAATTAATTCATTTCCATAGAGCAAGCTTACATACGGCTTTCTCTTTTGGGAAACCCTAAGCACTTAGCACAAACCTTAGGGATTACCTTACAAGCGTAGGAAGATCATGGGGACCTCCTTTATTCTCTAATTTACAAAGGTGGAGTGATACAACGGTAGTGGATGATTACTACTAATGATGGATTGATTCTCAGAGTGCTTCTAAGATCATATGTTCATAGGTGTATGTGTGTGGGTGGAGAGTTGGTGGAGTGGGTGGTGGATGAGAGTGGGTGTCTTCGGTGT
Organism: Miscanthus floridulus; assembly: GCF_019320115.1. Taxonomy (NCBI): domain Eukaryota; kingdom Viridiplantae; phylum Streptophyta; class Magnoliopsida; order Poales; family Poaceae; genus Miscanthus; species Miscanthus floridulus. The sequence goes on along the minus strand of NC_089585.1, from coordinate 86,969,004 downwards.
CTGGTGGTTCGCTTCGATGCTGAATGCTGATGATGGTCTGGTGTGGTGTCTTCAATTATCATCCTTTAATGTTGCCTGGACAGCTGGACGGAGAATAATTGTCCTGGCTATAGTAGAGTGACTGTATATTCCTTTTGCGATGTCCTCCATCGTGCATGGTCGTATCCTCCTGGATATTCTTTGGTATGGTTGTATCCTCCTGGATATTCTTTGATATGGTCTTCCACGCCCGAATGATTGATGTTGCAAACATCAAATCAAGGATAGCGAGTGAGTAGACCGGGCTAGCCTTGGTTCTGAAGTGAGCTAGTGATGCATACGATGAGTACAGAGTAGGACTGTCATAAGCATAGTTGCACGATCGGCTGAACTGTTGCTCTCACCAGCCTACAAAAGATCCTTAGAAATAATCATCCGCTTAAGCATATTCACTAAGCACTAGCTTAACTAATCACGAAAGCGACATATCAATATTTATATTTGCTAATCACTCGCTCACTCATCCAGCATCAATAAAATATTCACGCTCGAAAGCGACGTCACGCCATACTTGCAGAGGCCTCGTGCCTTGAATAGTGAAGTGGTTGAGGTGATCTCACACACTATTCATATCCCGAATTTGAATAGTAGCTACGAATTTGAATAGTGAATTTGAATTTAAATAGTGATGTGAATAGTAACTTGAGATCTCAGAATTTGAATTTTGAATCCGTTCATGCTTATCATCTGAAGGAGCGAGCCTTATCATCCGAAGGAGCCTTCGAGGCGAAGTCTTCAATTATCCCTTCTTACTATTGTCTGTACAGCTGGACGGAGAATAATTGTCCTAGGATACAGTAGAGTGACTGTATATTCCTTTTGCGCTGTCCTCCATCGCGCACGGTCGTATCCTTCTGGATATTCTTTGGTATGGTCTTCCACGCCCGAATGATTGATGTTGCAAACATCAAATTAAGGATCATACCAAAGAATATCCAGAAGGATACTATCGTGCGTGATGGAGGACAGCACAAAAGGAATATACAGTCACTCTACTGTAGCCAGGACAATTATTCTCCGTCCAGCTGTCTATGCAATAATAAGAAAGGATAATTGAAGACTTAGCCTCGAAGGCTGCTCTAGATGATAAGGCTCGCTCCTTCAGATGATAAGCATGAATGAGTTCCCTCCGTGCTATAAAGGGAGAAGCCAGGCGCATTCATTCATCATGGGCCTTTAGCATCGGACCGAACCACCAGACACCGAAGACACACTCTCATCCACCACCCACTCCACCAACTCTCCACCCACACACATACACCATGAACATATGATCTCAGAAGCACTCTGAGAATCAATCCATCATTAGTAGTAATCACCTACTACCGTTGTATCACTCCACCTTTATAAATTAGAGAATAAAAGAGGTCCCCGTGATCATCCTGCGCTTGTAAGGTAATCCCTAAGGTTTGTGCTAAGTGCTTGGGGTTTCCTGAAAGGGAAAGACGTATGTAAGCTTGCTCTGTGGAAATGAATTAAGCTTTCCTATTTGAATCCCTGCCTTCCTTCAAGCTCGTTCATATGGGGCGACGTCTCTATGCTAGGGACCCTAGCGGAGAAATCTCTACGTGTGTTGTTCTCATATTAGCCTTGGTAGCTGCGTTTGTAGAGAACCCTATGTGCGTAGGGAAGTGTTCCCCTTGGGTGGAATTGTCCTAGGGAGACGATAGAGCCTGAGTCCTATGTGTACATGGCTAGAGGATAGCGAGAAAGTAGACTGGGTTAGCCTTGTTTTGAAGCGAGCCAGTGATGCATACGGTGAGTACTGAGTAGGACTGTTACAAGCATAGTCGCACGACCGACTAAACTGTTGGTCTCGCCAGCCTGCAAAAGATCCTTAGAAATAATCATCCACATACGCATATTTACTAAGCACCAGCTTAACTAATCGCGAAAACGATATATCAATATTTATATTCGCTAATCACTTGCTCACTCATCCAGCGTCCATAAAATATTCGCGCGTGAAAGCGAAACTTACAGAGGCCTCGTGCCTTGAATAGTAAAGTGGTTGAGCTGCTCTCGTGCACTGTTCATAATCCGAATTTGAATAGTAGCTATGAATTTGAATAGTGAATTTGAATTTGAATAGTGCTGTGAATAGTAACTCAAGATCTCAGAATTTGAATTTCGAATCCGTTCGAGTTCTCAGTGAATATAGTACCCCGTACACAGTGGTATCAGAGCCTGGTTATTAAATTTTGAATTTAAGGGATTTACTCATATTGCCAAGTTTAAACAATTTGTCAGTACAACCTCAATCAAATACTTTACTAATAATGAAAACTTTAGATAGTTAGATTCAATATTATGAGAAAAAATTAAGTAAGATTCATGATGAATATAAAACATCTATGATATGTAAATGGTCTGCCATAAGAGAAAAAGAACTCTACTTTAGACGAGAAATATGCAGACTTAATAATATCAAGAAAGAGAGAGAAGTAAAGAATAAATATTGTAAAACACCTGTTGTGATAAAGAAATAGGAAGATGAGTTAAAAGCTAACGACAAAGAGACTCATAAAGATAAAGAAGTTGTGCAGACAAACAATATTGAATACATTATCAGTGAAGAAGAGCAATGGGAGATTAATAATAAGTTTTTATTAGAAAGTTATGAAGAAGAAGAAAACAATGCTCAGAGTTACCAAGATTTTATAGACTCTTTAGATAATGAAGAGTTACTCAATCTTGATAATGCTATGGAAGGGTTAGATATAATATCTAAAGATATTAATAGTTCAAAAGAAACAAAAATAGAATTAATAGTAACACCCGGTTTTAAGGACAAAGCCGAATGCACACCATATGTGAGCCCTGGTAATCAAACCTCACATATAGCTACAAATGAAGGGGCAGTATCAATTCACAATGCTTAATATATAGCGAACTTAGTAAAAGAGATAACCTTAGAAAGCAATCAGCGGATAGACAACTCTGATCTCCGGGTGCAGACTTCACTCCACTGGATCCTAACTGACTGGTTGATCACAAGCCTAAAACTTCTCCTGAGGTGTGGGGGGAATAGCAAGAGTGAGTCCATGTCGAACTCCGCAAATATAGCAACAAGGTAGTGTATTCCATAACCACATGATCAAGTGTAATTGAATAATGAATTGCACATAAACAATTTAAGTGAACATACAACAATTCCCTCAGTTTTTCGGGCCGCCCGTATCCGTGGGCACGGCTAGTATACCAGTTTATTAAACTCTGCGCAGAGGTGTACACTTTCACTGTGAGTCATGATTTGCCCTTTCGCCCGAGGTGATCAGCCTCTTAACCCACTACCAAGGAAGGTCGGCAGGGTTCACTATGAAGCCTTTCAAAGGTTCCGTCTAACCGGGAAGGGCCGCAGGGTCATCGGATATAGGAACCCCCCTTCCAAAAAAAATAAAAGGCCGCTTCCATAGCTAGGCTCAACAGGACAGAGGCTGTCCTATACCCAACTCGCAGTATCCTCTAAGCTGGCTAGAAAAAGACCTCATACTGAGCTAAAGCCAGAGCCATATAGCCCTCACAGTTGTACTGTAAATCCCAGCTTTTGCCAAAGGATAACATTCATCATTTATGTTTATATCACATTTCATTAAACAAGCCCAAGATCATGGTCATAGAAAGAAAACCCAAGCTATACTTGCCTTAAAACACCGATCCTTCGGTAAGCTTTAATCTTCAACGTTCTTCTTCTTCTTGATCACCACGTATATCTCACCAACTGGACAAGATTATAAAGCACCACACAAGCATCCATGCAATCATACACGAAGCAAACAATAGATCTAAATTAGAACAGTACACCAATCATAAAATCAAGATGAAAAGTTTGTAAAACGAATCTACGTCACACTACGAACACACAGACGAGAAGAGCACGCTAATCGGAGCTACGGTTGAAAAGATACAACTACCGAGAGATTTGCTCATAAAACTACTAGCTTCATGTGTTTTAATTATATAAAAACATATAAGATATTTTATAGGTAATATAAATTAAATCAAGTCAAATTTAGATTTGAATTATAAAACTAAAGTGAAACAAATCATATTTTATTTATAAATATTATCGTATAGTTTTAAGCAAGTTAGATTTTAACTTTGCAAAATAAAGTAACATGTCAGATCATTTATTCCAATTATACATGGTGCGTGTTTACACTAACCAAATTATTATTTACAAACATATTTATGTTGCTATTAATCAAGTTAACAGTGACCCACAAAAAGATAATTGTTAATCTCCATGTTATTTTTAATTTGGAAAGCAGTGTGAACAGAGATTAGTCAAAATTAATATTTAAACTAAAAATTTAGAAAACATGAAGCGTGTTAAACTTCGTTGTCATACAGTAGACTACATCGATTCCAACACGACGCGGAAAGAATAGATTAAAGCGGGGCTAAAATGATTAAGATATGATGGAAATAAGATAACGACAATGATGAACATATATAACTACAGAGAGTGAGTGGCAGCCTGAGCAGCTCCACGACCGTATATGAACGGTACAATTTCTTGACTGAGGAATAAATAGAGAATGATGATTTATCATGCATGAATGACAAGGCATGACATCAGCACAATATTTGATCACTAAAATAATGGACAATGAGGTGATGCTGACCTTTTATTAATCGGCCAACAGAAGTTTGCTTGTGACGTAAGCAACAATGTTGGTGCTGGTTCTGAGCATCGACGACTTGCAAGATTTGGGAACAGGCAGCTTGCCGCCGGCTGGTTTTGTTGGAGATGCATGAATCGACAAGCGGACAAGTTCAGAGCAACTCCTATGATGGAGTGATGACATCAATAGATTAGTCTGTGCATGATTTAAGGCACACGGTTACTCAAGATTGAATACATGGGAAAAGAATAGTAACCTTAAGATTATTTTGGTAAAGGAAAGATCCTGTTTGCTGACCCCTAGGCGATGACTACCAGCTTGCATGTGCACTGCAGGAGGATTTTGGCTTGTTCATGTGCTCGTAGACGTAGGCATGCATGGTGCTTGCAAGTTGCGTTGACGGCACGCCGGACACGAAAGCTCATGAGTGGTGGCCGGTCTTGCAGAAGATGCAGGCTTGGCTTTCACGTGTGGGCAGCAAGCCCGGGTGGCGAAATCCTGCACGCGCGGATTGACCCCCGGGATGGCGTTGCAGTGCTGCTCAGGCGAGGACCTCCTCCAGATGACGGTAGACGTGCGGACTAGATCTTCCAGCGGCGCTGGAGATGAGCTTCACGTGGACAGAGAACACTCCAGCGGTGGATCGACGGGGCACGGAGCTAGGACGCGACAGCACAGGGGACGTCGCTGCACAAGAGTTTGCCGGAAAACCAAAGAAAGCCTCATCGTCCATGGAGTTCCTCCCCGGAAAAATTGACTTGTGATTGTTGATCAGCAAATAGCAGATTGCAGGGGACAAAGACTCGATCGGACGCAGCCACGTTGGAGATCGACAGGAACATGGCAGGCAACCTTACTTGTTGCCGAGGAGAGGATGGCCGGGCTGGGCAGTGCGGCGGCGACGGCGACGGCGACAACGAGAGAAAGAGGAGAAAAATATAATTTACTACACGAGGGATTTCCCAAACTAGGGGCTCCCCATACGGTAGTTTTGGTGTGCTTTGCCCAAGGGATTGTTTGATATATATAGGAAGAAAAACTCCCCACATCCACGTCAACTAGCGATATGGTACTAATTGATGTTACCCCCTCCACATTTACTAATGGGCCTAAATAATCATTAAAGCTCATTAGTAAATAAATGCATGGGCCTTTATGATTTATTAAGATTACTGCACATGGGCTTTGAGCGTTGGGAAAAAAATGAGAGATTTATTATTTTCGGAATTAATTAATTTCATGGATAAAATAATTCTAGAAAAGTCCAGAATTAATATTTAAGCCACGAAAAATACTCCGAGACTTCCGAAAATTTGGGGAAAATTCCCAGAGACACTTTGGAACATGATGAACCCAAATAAAGTATTTGGAGCTCATACAAAGATTGTTGGGAACTTGGAACATAAAGATTAAAGTGAAGGAGGCAGGAATTAAATTCCAGAAAGAAGCTGGAAAATTCCTAGAGATAGATATTCATCTCCTAAACGTACAAAAACACACATTTTGCACATAGAAACACGAGGTGCGACCGGCATGAATGCAACAAACATGTTTCTACCTTATGATAAATTTTAAATTAATAAAAAAATTTATTTTCCTATGTTTTCATGTGCACAAAAAAAATTCACAAATAAATCATTTTAACTCTATTTTTAAAAGTGGCAAATTTTAGGGTGTTACAATTAATGAATCAAGAAGACTGTGAACATGATTGGATAAAAGGAAGAGGTGATTATAATATAAAATGTGCTTTTTGTATATTTTACCCTAGTCAAGAAAATAGACTTACATGTATTAAATGTTTAAAGCAAGCATGTGCTTCATGTCTAAGAACCAATAACCAAAAATGGAGACAAGTAGTAGAACTAGAATCAGATGATAAATTATTAGCAAGTAGAGTAAAAAATTTAGAGAATAGAATAAATAGCTTAGAAGCAGAATTAGAAGAGCTAAAGAGTAAAATAGAACTCAATGAAGCTAATAAGATAGAAGATAATCGTAGAGGTCTTACTGAGTTAAAAGATCAAGCAATGGTAAATAAAAATAATAATAAAGTGATACAACTAAAAGAAGCTATAATAAACTTTGGTAGCAAATATATAGTTAAATTACTATTTAAAGAAATTATAGGAATAAGAGTACCGGTAAAAGTAAAATTAACGCCTAATATCTCCTATAAAATATTAGCATTAGTAGACACCGGTTATATAAAAAATATTATACATGATAAATATTTTGTAAAGTGTCCAAAAATAGTTCATACAATAGATTAAGATAAAGCAGAAATATCTACTGATATGTCTAGGATAAAAAAGGTTCATAATCAACTAGCTTATGATATTGAAGTACAAATAAATAACACAAAATATATAATGGATGAAATTACGATAAGAGATCTATCTATGATACATGATGATATGATATTAGGATTAAGATTTCTACAATTCTGTTTACAAACAAGTATCACACATGAGCAAGGTATAACATTTATTCCTTATCAAGACAATATTCCATATATAACAGAAGTACGAAAGACTATAAATTCTACTTCAGGAAATACAAATTTAGAACTCCAAGAATCTAATGAAAATGTCCCTGATAATTATATAGATGAAGAGTTAGGTGAAAATATAGAAGAGTTTCATATAGCAAACTCATGCATAGAATGTATCAGTTTGCATTCATTAGCACCAAATTGGTATAGAGATATAAAATCTAAAAAGGATATAGATAAAATTGTAACAAGATTAGAAGATATTCAGATAATAGGGGAAATATCAATGAAGCATTGGGACAAGAATGGTATATTATGTAAAATTAACATAATAAATCCTGACTACATAATTAAGACAAGTCCTATAGAAGCAACACCTAAAGATATAGAAGAATTTAAAATGCATATTGAATAATTACTAAAATTAAAAGCTATAAGAGATAGCCGAAGTCCTCATAGATCAGCTTCATTTATAGTTAGAAATCATGCTAAAATAGCCAGAGGAAAGTCAAGAATGGTTATTAGTTATAAAAGACTAAATGATAATACTATAGATGATGCCTTATAATATCCCAAATAAGCAAGAATGGATAAATAGAATACAAGGTAGTAAATATTTCTCAAAATTTGATTTAAAAGCTGGGTTTTGGCAAGTAAAAATAGCAGAAGAATCAATAGAATGGACTGCTTTCACCTGTCCTCAAGGTCATTTTGAATGGCTAGTAACGCCCTTAGAATTAAAAAATGCCCCTGCTTTATTTCAAAGAAAAATGCAAAATATTTTTAATGAAAATCAAGAATTCATATTGGTTTATATTGATGACTTATTAGTATTCTCAAAATCCTATAAAGAACATATAGCTTATCTGAAAACCTTCTTTAGAAAGGTAGAACAACATGGGTTAATATTGTCTAAAAGGAAAATGGAGATATGTAAGGAAAAGATAAACTTTTTAGGTCATAAAATAGGAGAGGGGAAAATTTATTTACAAGATCATATTACAAAGAAAATCTTAGAATTTCCAGATGTCATGAATGATAAGAAAACCCTGCAGCAATTCTTAGGAATAGTCAATTATGCTAGAAATTATATTGAAAATTTAGCTAAGTTAGCTGGTCCATTGTATGCAAAATTAAGAAAAAATGGGCAAAAACATTTTAATTCTGAAGATATAAAGTTAGTAAGAACTATTAAAGAAAAAGTCAAAGATTTAAAACCCCTAGAGCTACCTTTAGATGATAATTATTTCATTATAGAGACAGATGCATCTACGTTAGGATGGGGTGCAATATTAAAGCAAAAACCACACAAGTACTCTCCAAAGTTAGAAGAACAAATATATAGGTATGCTTCAGGAAAATACAAGTTAAAAGTAATAAACAATACGGATAGAGAAATTTTAGCTGTTATAAATGCAATAAATGCTTTTAGACTATATCTAGGATTTAAAGAGTTCACAGTTAGAACCGACTGTGAAGCTATATGTAGATATTACAATAAAGTCAATAGTAAGAAAAGTTCAACTAGGAGAAGGGTTTTATTTGAAGATATTATTACTGGAAATGGATATAAAGTAATATTTGAGCATATAAAGGGTAAAGATAATACTTTGCCTGATATATTTTCACGATCTTCTATTTTGCAGGAATGAAGAGAGGAACATGCCCTATTGGGGGATGAATGTTTCAGCTTTGGAACTGATAATATGCTAAGAATTTTCCCGACCAAATACTTATAAATTCAAGCCACGAGACCATATTGTTCTAGATGATATACAAGATTGCATTCTAGACAATTTTTTGTTCCAATATAATAATAAAAGAGAAGATAAAGGTTATATGCTAGCAATATTAAATAGTTTGGCTGAATATTTTCATATGATTAATGGGAAAATACAACCGAAAGAACCATGTTGCAATATGGAGAAAAAGCCCATATATGTTATATATAGGGGAAAAACACCAGAAATTTATATATCATTTGAAGAAATTATAGCTCAGCAGATAGAAAAAAAAGATGGTGGAGTGTCTTGGAAAAAATATTTAGATATTGATCAAGCTCTTTCATATGCAAGAAATATTCTGGGAGTAAACTATTACTTAGAGCCAGCAGCTAAAGACTATATCCAGAAATATAAGAAGGCCAATGAAATAAAGCCAATATGGGTAGGGCCAAATATAAGAGAAGAAGGACCATCTAGACCGCATACATATAAAGAGGTGGTAAAAAAAGATATAGATCCATTGAATGAAGAATATGTTAACACTAAGATAAAAGAAAAATTAGAGTCAATGACTCTTCAATGAAGAAAGATATAAAGGAAGAAATCTTACAAGAGATAAAAGGTGAATTAGATGAAAATTTTGAAAATATGATGAAAGACTATGAAGTAAATATTAAGAAAGATTATGAGTCAAAAATGAATATACAGATATCAGACTATGATGAAAATGATGATGAGATGTTGGATATCCGTGGTCATGGACAAAGTCCAGAATATTAGATTTCAATATGATGAAAATAAAAATACATATGCTCCATAATAAAGCCTAGCTATGGCAAAGAATGTCAATTACGAAAAGAATATCGTGAATTATTGTCCTTGTATGAAATATGGCAACCTAAAGAAGTGGACAATAAAGAAAATATTGAAGAGTCAATATAGACTCAGGTCAATATATATATATATATATAAGAAATATACTCCCAATGTTGATAAGGAGTTATCAACAATTTGGCCGGGGGAAGAGATAACACTACAACCATGAATACTACATGCTTATCTTTGATTTGATGTTTGCAACATCAATCATTTGGGCGTGGAAGACCATACCAAAGAATATCTAGGAGGATACGACCATGCCAAAGAATATCTAGGAGGATACAACCATGTGCGATGGAGGACAGCGCAAAAGGAATATATAGTCACTCTACTATAGCCAGGATAATTATTCTCCGTCCAGCTGTCCAGGCAACAGTAAAGGATGATAATTGAAGACACCAGACGCTTCCTTAAGCACGAAGGCTCCTCAGACAAATGAGTGAAGACTTCGCCTCGAAGGAACTCTAGAAGATAAGCTTGAAGGACGCTCCACAAGGCTCCCTTCTTGCTATAAGAAGAGACGTCGGGCTCATTCATTGATCATCGATCGGCATCCAGCATCGAAGCGAACCACCAGACACCGAAGACACCCACTCTCATCCACCACCCACTCCACCAACTCTCCACCCACACACATACACTATGAACATATGATCTCAGAAGCACTCTGAGAATCAATCCATCAATAGTAGTAATCACCCACCACCGTTGTATCACTCCACCTTTGTAAATTAGAGAATAAAGGTGGTCCTCGTGATCATCCTACGCTTGTAAGATAATCCCTAAGGTTTGTGCTAAGTGCTTGGGGTTTCCCGAAAGGGAAAGCCGTATGTAAGCTTGCTCTGTGGAAATGAATTAAGCTTTCCTGTTTGAATCCCTACCTTCCTTCAAGCTCGTTCATATAGGGCGATGTCTCTATGCTAGGGACCCTAGAGGAGAAACCTCTGCATGTGTTGTTTTCGTGTTAGCCCTGGTAGCGACGTTTGTAGAGAACCCTATGTGCGTAGAGAAGTGTTCTCCTTGGGTGGAACTGCTTGGGGAGACGATAGAGCCAGAGTCCTGTGTGTGCGTGGCTGGGGATAGCGAGAGAGTAGACCAGGCTAGCCTGGTTCTGAAGTGAGCTAGTGAGGCATACAATGAGTACCGAGTAGGACTGTCACAAGCATAGTCGCACGACCGGCTGAACTGTTGGTCCTGCCAGCCTGCAAAAGATCCTTAGAAATAATCATTCGCATAAGCATATTCACTAAGCACTAGCTTAACTAATCGTGAAAGCGACATATCAATATTTATATTCGCTAATCACTCGCTCACTCATCCAGCATCCATAAAATATTCGCGCGTGAAAGCGACACTTGCAGAGGCCTCGTGCCTTGAATAGTAAAGTGGTTGAGCTGCTCTCGCGCACTGTTCATAATCCAAATTTGAATAGTAGCCACGAATTTGAATTTGAATAGTGCTATGAATAGTAACTCAAGATCCTAGAATTCAAATTTCGAATCCGTTCGACTTCTTAGTGAATATAGGTACCCCATACACATTCACTGAGAACTCAAACGGATTCAAAATTTAAATTCTGAGATCTCGAGTTACTATTTATAGCACTATTCAAATTCAAATTCACTATTCAAATTCGCGGCTACTATTCAAATTCGGATTATGAACAGTGCGCGAGAGCAGCTCAACCACTTTACTATTCAAGGCACGAGGCCTCCGCAAGTGTCGCTTTCACGCGCGAATATTTTATGGACGTTGGATGAGTGAGCGAGTGATTAGCGAATATAAATATTGATATGTCGCTTTCACTGATTAGTTAAGCTAGTGCTTAGTGAATATGCATATGCGGATGATTATTTTTAAGGATCTTTTGCAGGCTGGCGAGACCAACAGTTCAGCCGGTCGTGCGACTATGCTTGTGACTAGTCCTACTCGGTACTCAGCATATGCATCACTAGCTTGCTTCAGAACCAGGCTAGCCCGGTCTACTCTCTCGCTATCTTTAGCCACGCACACATAGGACTCAGGCTCTATCATCTCCCCAGGTAGTTCCACCCAAGGGGAACACTTCTCTACGCACACAGGGTTCTCTACAAACGCCGCTACCAGAGCTAACACGAGAACAACACACGCAGAGGTTTCTCCTCTAGGGTCCCTAGTATAGAGACATCACCCCATATGAATGAGCTTGAAGGAAGGCAGGGATTCAAACAGGAAAGTTTAATTCATTTCCACAGAGCAAGCTTACATATGGCTTTTCCTTTCGAGAAACCCCAAGCACTTAGCACAAACCTTAAGGATTACCTTACAGGCGCAGGATGATCATGAGGACCTCCTTCATTCTCTAATTTACAAAGGTGGAGTGATACAACGGTAGTGGGTGATTACTACTAATGATGGATTGATTCTTAGAGAGCTTCTGAGATCATATGTTCATGGTGTATGTGTGTGGGTGGAGAGTTGGTGGAGTGGGTGGTGGATGAGAGTGGGTCTTCGGTGTCTAGTGGTTCGCTCCGATGCTGAATGCCGATGATGGTCTGGTGTGGTGTCCTCCATGAATGCGTTCGGCGTCTCGCTTTATAGAGTAGCAAGCACCTTCTGGAGCGTCCTTTGTGCTTATCTTCTGAAGTTCCTTCGAGGCGAAGTCATCGTCTAAGGAGCCTTCGTGCTTAAGGAAGTATCTCGCGTCTTCAATTATCATCCTTTACTATTGCCTGGACAGCTGGACAGAGAATGATTGTCCTGGCTATAGTAGACTGACTGCATATTCCTTTTGCGCTGTCCTTTGTCGCGCACAGCCTTATCCTTCTGGATATTCTTTGGTATGGTCTTCCACGCCCGAATGATTGATGTTGCAAATATCAAATCAAAGATCATGGCATGTAATATGTATTGCAATATTAATATGTATTGCAATGTTATGTAATATGTATTTATCTCTTCCCCCGGCCAAATTGTTGATAACACCTTATCAACATAGGGAGTATATTTCTTATATATATATATTGAAATTGAACTGAGTCTATATTGACTCTTTAATATTTTCTTCATTGTCCACTTATATGGAACATATGTATTTTTATTTTCATCATATTAAAATCTAATATTCTAGTCTTTGTCCATGACCACGAATATCCAACATCTCATCATCATTTTCCTCATAGTCTGATATATTTATATTCATTTTTGACTCATAAACTTTCTTAATATTTACTTCATAGTCTTTCATCATATTTTCAAAATTTTCATCTAATTCACCTTTTATCTCTTGTAAGATTTCTTCCTTTATATCTTTCTTCCATTGAAGAGTCATTGATTCTAATTTTTCTTTTATCTTAGTGTTAACATATTCTTCATTCAATAGATCTATATCTTTTTTACCACCTCTTTATATGTATGCGGTCTAGATGGTCCTTCTTCTCTTATATTTGGCCCAGCCCATATTGGCTTTATTTCATTGGCCTTCTTATATTTCTGGATATAGTCTTTAGCTGCTGGCTCTAAGTAATAGTTTACTCCTAGAATATTTCTTGCATATGAAAGAGCTTGATCAATATCTAAATATTTTTTCCAAGACACTTCTCCATCTTTTTATTTTTCTATCTGCTGAGCTATAATTTCTTCAAATGATATATAAATTCCTGGTGTTTTTCCCCTATATATAACATATATGGGTTTTTTCTCCATATTGCCACATGGTTCTTTCGGTTGTATTTTCCCATATAATCTAAAAGCATTTATTGCATTTATAACAGCTAAAATTTCCCTATCCGTATTGTTTATTGCTTTGGAACTTATATTTTCCTAAAGCATACCTACATATTTGTTCTTCTAACTTTAGAGAGTACTTGTGTGGTTTTTGCTTTAATATTGTACCCCATCCTAACTTAGATGCATCTGTCTCTATAATGAAATAATTATCATCTAAAGGTAACTCGAGGGGTTTTAAATCTTTGACTTTTTCTTTAATAGTTCTTACTAACTTTATATCTTTAGAATTAAAATGTTTTTACCCATTTTTTCTTAATTTTGTATACAATGGACCAGCTAACTTAGCTAAATTTTCAATATAATTTCTAGCATAATTGACTATTCCTAAGAATTGCTGCAGGGTTTTCTTATCATTCATGACATCTGGAAATTCTAAGATTTTCTTTGCAATATGATCTTGTAAATAGATTTTTCCCTCTCCTATTTCATGACCTAAAAAGTTTATCTTTTCCTTACATATCTCCATTTTCCTTTTAGACAATATTAACCCATGCTGTTCTACCTTTCTAAAGAAGGTTTCCAGATGAGCTATATGTTCTTTATAGGATTTTGAGAATACTAATAAGTCATCAATATAAACCAATATGAATTCTTGATTTTCATTAAAAATATTTTGCATTTTTCTTTGAAATAAAGCAGGGGCATTTTTTAATCCTAAGGGCATTACTAGCCATTCAAAATGACCTTGAGGACAGGTGAAAGCAATCCATTCTATTGATTCTTCTGCCATTTTTACTTGCCAAAACCTAGCTTTTAAAACAAATTTTGAGAAATATTTACTACCTTGTATTCTATTTATCCATTCTTGCTTATTTGGGATATTATAAGCATCATCTATAGTATTATCATTTAGTCTTTTATAATTAATAACCATTCTTGACTTTCCTCTGGCTATTTTAGCATGATTTCTAACTATAAATGAAGCTGATCTATGAGGACTTCGGCTATCTCTTATAGCTCCTAATTTTAGTAATTCTTTAATATGCATCTTAAATTCTTCTATATCTTTAGGTGTTGCTTCTATAGGACTTGTCTTAATTATGTAGTCAGGATTTATTATATTAATTTTACATAATATACCATTCTTGTCCTAATGCTTCATTGGTATTTCTCCTATTATCTGAATATCTTCTAATCTTGTTACAATTTTATCTATATCCTTTTTAGATTTTATATCTCTATACTAATTTGGTGCTAATGATTGCAAACTAATACATTCTATGCATGAGTTTGTTATATGAAACTCTTCTATATTTTCACCTAGCTCTTCATCTATATAATTATCAGGGACATTTTCATTAGATCCTTGGAGTTCTAAATTGGTCTTTCCTAAAGTAGAATTTATAGTCTTTCGTACTTCTGTTATATATAGAATATTGTCTTGATAAGGAATAAATGTTATACCTTGCTCATGTATGATAGTTGTTTGTAAAGAGAATTGTAGAAATCTTAATCCTAATATCATATCATCATGTATCATAGATAGATCTCTTATTGTAATTTCATCCATTATATATTTTGTGTTATTTATTTGTACTTCAACATCATAAGCTAGTTGATTATGAACCTTTTTTTATCCTAGACATATCAGTAGATATTTCTGCTTTATCTTGATTTATTGTATGAATTATTTCTGGACACTTTACAAAATATTTATCATGTATAATATTTTTTGTACAACCGGTGTCTACTAATGCTAATATTTTATAGGAGATATTAGGCGTTAATTTTACTTTTACCGGTACTCTTATTCCTATAATTTCTTTAAATGGTAATTTAACTATATATTTTCTACCAAAGTTTATTATAGCTTCTTTTAGTTGTAACGCTTTATTATTATTTTTATTTACCATTGCTTGATCTTTTAACTCAGTAAGACCTCTACGATTATCATCTATCTTATTAGCTTCATTGAGTTCTATTTTACTCTTTAGCTCTTCTAATTCTATTTTGTAAGCTATTTATTCTATTGTAACACCCTAAATTTTATAATATTTTAAAATAGGTGAATATGATTTAATTATGCATTTTGTGAGCATTTGAATTTAGAAAAGTAATCATTTTTATTAAAACTAAAAGTTAAATATAAAATCAACACATGTATGTGCATTCATGCTGCTGCATATTAATTTTTGTTGTGTGTGTTGAAACCAAACTTCAAATTGGTTTAAATTTGATTTGAATTTGTTTTGGGAATTTGGAAAAAGAAAATGAAACAGATTTCCTTCTCTTCCCCTCTTTCCTCCCTGATTTCAGCCTGAGTAGGCCCAACTCCCTTCCTCCCTCTCTCTTTTCAATTTTTTTCCGTGGCCCAGCGCCTGGTTTCTCGGGCCTGCTCTATTTCCTCCCCACTTGGGCCAGGGCGCCACTTCGGGCCGTCTTCTCCTGGCTTGGCCCAGCACGTCACCGTGGCCTAGCCAAGCCGAAGGCCCACGCAAGCAGGCCACCCAGCTGAATAGTGTAGCCGCCCCTCTCTTCCTCTGGTTCGCTGACCGCTCGGTCCCACGCCCTCCCTTGCCAACTGGTGGGTCCACCCTGTCAGTTTTCTCCTACCTTGAGTTGGCTTCGAGTCGGACTAAATCCGCAACCAGGAGTCCAAGGCCACGCCGCTTCCTCCTCGATTTAGTGTGCGCCCCACGCCTTGCCCCTCTTAAATAACGCCCGAGCTTGTGCCGCCTCCCTATCCAAACCCTAGAGCAAGCACCGCCACTGCCCTAGCCCACAGCAGTCGTAGCCCTAAGCACCACCGTCGCCGAGTTTGTTTTGCGATTTTGTCGCGTCAACACCTTCGTAAGCACGTTGCCGAGCTTCGTGTCAGTTCTGCGAACTACCGAGCCCCTTTTCTCTCTTTCTCTCGCTCTGTTTTGCTTACCTCGTGTTGTCGGGTTGTACAGGAGCTCCGCCGTCAACCACCCCGAGCCGCCTGTCGTCGTCACGCCTTCTCCATTCGCGAAAAGCCTGTTGGTGAGTTCACAATCATCTCCTCTCGCTCCTCGTACTTCTCCCGAGTCTAATCATGGCCTTGAAGCCAGGTACCGCGAGCTCCAGAGGCCGACCATGGCGCCGCCATGGTCAAGCCGCTGTCGGTATTGTGTCGGCTGGATTTTTTCTTTTTCCGCCAAATCAGATCTCATCCGTCTATTTCTAATCCAATGGCCCAGATCTACAGATACCCCTTCACTGCCAATCTTTCAAATATGCCCTTATAATTATTCTAGATTCAACCCGTTAGTCTAAAGCGCATTTCCAGATTTCGTTTTCTCTTTATAAAAGCGTATTTTGGTTCGGTTTTATTGAAATACATTTTCAGTTATTCACAGTTTTGCTATTCAACTTGTTTTAGCCATAAAATCTCCGTTCTAACTCTGGTTTGATCCGTTCAAGTTGCGTTAGGTTTGTAATCAAGTAATCTACATGTTTATGTTACTGTAAAGTGGATTTTCAACTTTCAAAATTCAAGAGTAGATTTAATGTATTATTTTGCTAAAGGAAAGCTTGTTTAATCCATAACTTTTCCATTTTAGATCCGATTTTTGTGACCTTCGCGTCTGTGTGTTCATAGCAAGACGTAGATTCGTTTTCCAAACTTTTCATCTTGATTCTTTGTTGTTGGTGTACTATTCTAATCTGTAGCCTTGTTTGCTTTGCATGATTGTTCATGGATGCTTGTATGTTGTTGTGGTTATCGAGTATAGACGATGAGCAGTTCTCGGAAGATCAAGGGTATGACTTGGACGAGCAGGACCAGCATGAGTACATTGCTCAAGGCAAGTATAGCATGGGATCATCCTTGTTTCCTATTCACTTTAATTCATTAAATCCATGTTGCATGTGTCTTCTTGTTAGGAATTTCCTAGAATTGGACTATTGCCTTGTCACCTATGGGTTATGCATATGGGTAGCTTTGCTAGAGCTCAGTTAAACTATGATCTTATAACTTGACTAATGGTATATGCAATAAACATAAAATATGACTTTTTAGCAACATGGAAACAGAGGGCTAGAGTATTGAGCTACTTTCTAAATGCCTCAGATTCCTCTCCCTAAGGACTTATCTGTAAGTGATCATCCAGAACTTACAGTACAGCTGTGAGGGCTACATGGCTCTGGCTTTAGCTCAGTATGAGGACCTTTTCTAGCTTGTTAGTGGTTACCTTTATGGCGCAAGAGGGGTGTGTTCCGGGTTGGATATAGTGCGGCCTCTGTCCGTCAGTGTATAGGCTACGTGTCATTGTGCCTTTCAGAATGGGAGCTCTACATTCATAGGCCACAGAAACCTAGCGGCCCTAACTTGTTAGACGAACCTTTGAAAGGCTTTATAGTGACCCCTGCCTGCTCAGCTTGGAAGTGTTTTGGGAGTTATAAACCCGGGCATATGGGAATCACGACTCATAGTGAAAGTGTACAATCCTCTGCAGAGTGTAAAACTGGTATATCAGCCATGCTCTTGGTCATGAGCAGCCTTGGAACATTTATGGAATAGATGATCACTAAGTAATATCTATTTATGCTATTCATTACTCATGTTTACATTTGATCATTGTTCTACTTTGGGAACTGAAACACCTTGATGCTACTCATAAGCTAAAATTGTGACAACTAAAAGCTGACCGCTGTTAAGCCTGTTTCTAGCCTTTTGAGCCTCATGAACCCCGTGTTACACTTGTTGAGTACGACATGTACTTACGCTTGTTTATTTTTATTATTTGGATAAAAATCCTAGGTGTGTAATAGATGACCTTGAGAATGAGAATTTCCCTGAGGACTACTAGACTTGTGGTCAACCAGTCGACGTCCCTGTGAATTGGAGCTTTTGTGATAGATCTTTTTATTATTTTCCGCTATACTTATGTAATAACTCTGTCTTATTCGTGATGTAATAAACATTGGTGATGATACTATTCATAATTTGTCGGCTTATGTGTGTGACTGATCTCTGGGCGCACATAAGGTTTTGCACCTCATTTTATCCTTAAAATTGGGTGTGACAGATTGGTATCAGAGCCGTGTTGACTGTAGGATGTAAGCCTAGTTAGCAATGGCCGTTTCAGCTTCTTTTGCTTCACTCATTTCATGCTTTCTATCTCACCCTTGTTATTTGCTAAAGTTTTATGCTTCTTTTGCCTTATTCTATTATGAAAATTATTGCTTCTAATCTAACCTAACTAAATCTAATTCTGTAGATGCCTCGTGCTCATAAGACTACCTGTATCAGCACTAGGGGGTATTACCCGCCACAAGGTTTGTCCATGGATCCTGAGGAGGAAGAACCTCAGGAACAGGAATTGGATTCGCCAACACCGCCAACGCTTGAGTCCACACCTGAGCTAGCCCAGGATGACCCTCAAGAAGTTGAGATCATTGACTTGTCTGAAAATGAAGAGGAAGACATTGTTGAAGAGGATGAGCCGATCCCACCATTGGGGTGGACAATAAAGGTGTGGTATAAGCTGGGATGTGAATTCTCCATTTCAAATCACCGACTCATGAGCCTGCTTCAGACATACTACAGTGACTGGGATGCAGCTGTAGAATACGCTTGCGAAGAGCATACACACCCTCTTGAAGACACCTACTAGAAGGTTAGGGTGTGCATCACCATCAAGGATGAGCAAAAAGATGCGTATCAGCTGGATTCAAACTACGCACACCATGGTCACCACGCTACCATGGAGGACGGCATAGAAGATGCAGCCGCTGAAGCTTGCATAGGCCTCCGTGGTCGCTGATTCGAGGACATGAAGGATGCTCAATATCGATTCCTTCCTCATCAACACCCAGAATTGGGATGGGCGATGATGGACCCGTAGGGCACGGATGCAATCACTGAAGTGATGGTACATTTTGGTTATGAGTCTGTGTCAAGGATTCACCGATTGGAGAATCAATTGAAGGCTCAGCAGGAAGCAATCAAGAGGCACCAGCAAGTGATAGACGAACAAAGGGTGTGCCTCAATTTGCCAAAGATGTATGAGGAGCTTCCTCATAAGTATCGCCCCTAGATGTTGGAGTCCCTCTTTATGTAATAACAAGATAGTAGAACGAGTGAGTCGAGTCGGGTCGAGTTTTTAGTGCGGTGTGAACATTGTGTGTTTAGTTGATTTGTTCTTATGTTTATGCATGAGTTGGATCTTTGTAATATGTGCTGGAACTTTGTGGGCATGTCCGTAAGTTTTATATTTAAGAATATTAAAGTTTGGGTCAATAAATAAATAGTTGGGTTTGTTACATCTTGCTCTCTCGGAATCTGTTTTTTGGAGCAGTCTGCCTTTATCTTAATGCCAAATAAAATATACATGACCGAAAATTATGAAATTGTTATGGGAATAACTAGACTTAATTATCTTTCCAATGCCTCTAGAATTACCCCCATATCTGATCTGGTTCGTGAGATATCTTTGTTTCAAGTTAAAGTTATTGCACAGTCTGGAATCTGGGAACAGTTTCGGTTGTATCCTGTTTTTGAGTAATCTAACGACAGAATCTGGGAAAGTGGTCTGAATAAAAGTTGTAGACAATTTCGTAAGCTTTCGAACCATATAAAGTACACTCTATTCGGATTTCTGGAACTCAAGATATGACTGTTTTACAGAGCTGCTGTTGTTGAGACTCGTCCAGAAAATTTTCAGAATGTATTCTAACTTGGAGATTTCTGAATTTTGAATGTTTGATAACAGATGTCTGAAAGAGGAAGAGGCCGAGGTCGTGGAGGTGTTCCCCCACATCCACCACCACCACCACCGACTATTGAACAACTCTTGGCAATACAGACTCAGCTCATGCAAATGTTGGTGCAGAATCAGCAGAACCAACAGGGTGGTGGAGCACCACGTGATAAGCGTGGTGAATTCTTGAAGGGCCGTCCCCTAGTGTTCTCTCGTGCCACTGATCCACTGGAAGCAGATGATTGGCTTCGTGCAGTAGAGAGGCAGCTCAACATAGCTCAATGTGATAATTAGCAGAAGGTGTTGTACGCTTCAGGACAACTTCAGGGAGAAGCTCAGGACTGGTGGGAGTCATTCGAGTATGGACGTCCCGCCAATGCTCCTCCTATCACCTGGTAGGAGTTCAAAGAGAATTTCAGATCTTATAAAATACCAGAGGGACTGATAGAGCTCAAGCAAGAGGAATTCAGAGCTTTGAAGCAGGGATCTATGTCCGTCGCTGAGTACCGCGACAAGTTTGCTCAGTTATCATGTTATGCTCCAAATGAACTGGCTAACGATGCTGACAAGCATCACCGCTTTCTCAAAGGTTTGTATGATGGTCTGCAGCTCCAGCTTATGTCCAATACCTATCCTAATTTTTAGACGCTGGTAAATCATGCCATTGTTATTGACAATAAGCGCAAGGAGATGGAGGCCAAGAAGAGGAGGCTTCAGGGTCAGGCCTCTAGGAGCAATACTTGTCCGTGTGCCAATTCTCAACAAGGCTTCTAGCAGAGGTTTTAGGGACCAGCCATTCAATGGAATCATGGTCAGTATCCTCAGCGCAACCAAAACCAGCAGCAGAATGCCAATCAACATCCTCAGCAATAGAGTGGTCAGCAGACACCACGACAGGGAGCGCCCAACAACACTCCTATAAAGACTAGTGCCCCTAGCACCCCTAGCAAGTGTTTCCGTTGTGGCAAAGAAGGTCACCTCTCTTATAATTGCCCTGAGAAGCCCAATCAGCAAACCCCTCAGAAGCAGAACAGCAACCAGAAGCCAACACAGTATGGGAAGGTGAATCATGTGTCTACAGAGACGGCGGTTGCAGAACCAGAAGTCATGCTCGGTACGTTCAATGTCAACTCAACCCCTGCCACTATTCTTTTTGATTCTAGAGCTTCGCATTCATTCATATCACAAGCATTTGTTAGAAACCATAGCATACCATTATGTGCCATGCAAAATCCCATGTTAGTAAACTCACCGGGTGTAAGTATGCAAGCTGCATATCATTGTCTTCCGACTAGTCTATCCTTGAGGGGGGTAGAGTTCAAAGTAAGTCCTATTGTGTTGAGAGCATCTGGTATAGATGTGATTCTAGGTATGGACTGGATGAAGCAACAACAAGCAGTGATCTAGTGTAAAGAAAAGGTAGTTGTTGTGACCGCACCCAGTGAAGAAAGAATCAGTGTTCATGTTGTCATACAAGCACAGCCGACCGCCACAGTGAACCAGCTTGATGATAGCGGTAACAAGGAGGACCCAGTGGTGGATGAATTTCTAGATGTGTTCCCCGATGATTTGCCAGGTATGCCGCTTGACTGTGATATTGAGTTTATTATTGAATTATTACCTGGAACTGCACCTATAGCTAAGCGTCCATATAGAATGGGCGTTAAAGAATTAGAAGAACTTAAGAAACAAATTACAGAGTTACAGGAGAAAGGTTTTATTCGTCCTAGTTCATCACCTTGGGGAGCACCAGTTATATTTATTGACAAGAAGGATGGTACTCAGAGGATGTGTGTTGATTATCAGTCACTCAATGAGGTTACTATCAAGAATAAGTATCCGTTGCCTAGAATTGATGATTTGTTTGATCAGTTGAGAGGTGCCTGTGTTTTCTCTAAGATTGATCTTCGTTCTGGCTACCATCAATTGAGGATTCGTGCAACAGATATACCCAAGACAGCTTTTACTACGAGGTATGGTTTATATGAGTACACTATTATGTCATTTGGTTTGACCAATGCACCTGCCTACTTTATGTACATGATGAACAAGGTGTTCATGGAGTTTTTGGATAAGTTTGTGGTGGTGTTCATCGATGATATATTGATATTCTCCAAAACAGAAGAAGAGCACGCTGAACATCTGAGGTTGGTCCTATAGAAGCTCAGAGAACACAAGTTGTATGCCAAGCAAAGCAAGTGTGAATTTTGGTTGAAGGAAGTTTCATTTCTTGGTCATGTTGTCTCCAACGGTGGAATTGCAGTAGATCCCGGTAAGGTGAAAGATGTGCTAAATTGGAAGCCACCAACAGATGTGGGATAGATACATAGTTTCTTAGGATTAGCTGGATACTACAGAAGGTTCATTGAAGGTTTCTCTAAGCTTGCTAAGCCAATGATAGCCTTATTGGAGAAAAATGCTAAGTTTGTGTGGTCCGAGAAGTGCCAGGCTAACTTCAAAGAGTTGAAGAAGAGGTTGACTACAACCCTAGTGTTGACTTTGCCAGACCTAAATAAAAGCTTTTCGATCTATTGTGATGCATCTCGTTAGGGACTTGGATGTGTTCTTATGCAAGAAGGCAGAGTAGTGGCTTATGCATCTCAGCAGTTGAGAAAGCATGAGTTAAATTATCCTACTCATGATTTGGAGCTAGCAGTAATGGTTCATGCTTTGAAGATATGGAGGCATTATCTCATTGGATATAAGAGTGACATCTATATTGATCACAAAAGTCTGAAGTACATTTTCACTTAGACAAATCTAATATGAGACAGCGTCGATGGTTAGAGTTGATCAAAGATTATGATTTGGAGGTACACTATCATCCTGGGAAGGCGAACGTTGTTGCCGATGCTCTTAGTAGGAAGAGTTATGTTAATGAGGTGCAAGTGACATCGATGTCAAGAGAGTTGTGTGCTGAATTTGAGCGACTGAATTTAGGCTTTGTTACCAATGCAGTGGAGTTGGTGTTGGAGCCTAAATTGGAGCAAGAAATACGTAAGGGATAGTTACAGGATGTGGAGTTGAAGGAGATAGCGGAAAACATAGTGATTGGTAAGGCACCAAGTTTTAGTATGGATGACAATGGAACTCTATGGTTTGGGAAAAGGTTGTGTGTGCCTGAGGATAAGGCTATACGAGAGGCAATTCTTCGTGAGGCCTATGAGTCTGCTTATTCTATTCATCCTGGAAGTACCAAGATGTATTTGGATTTAAAAGAGAAGTATTGGTGGTACGGACTCAAGAGAGATATTGCTGAATATGTTGCTTTGTGTGATACCTATCAAAGAGTCAAGGCTGAACATCAAAGACCTGTAGGATTGTTACAACCAATGAAGATACCTGAGTGGAAGTGGGAAAAAGTTGGTATGGATTTTATAGTTGGGTTACCACGTACTCAGAGAGGATATGATTCAATCTAGGTAATAGTAGATCGGTTAACTAAGGTTGCCCACTTCTTACCAGTTAAGACTACCTATACTGGACCCTAATTGGCTGCGCTATATATGGAGAGAATAGTTTGTCTACATGGGGTTCCCAAGAAAATTGTGTCTAATCGAGGTACCCAATTTACATCTCATTTTTGGCAGCAAGTACATAGTTCGTTGGGAACCAAGTTGAATTTTAGTATGGCGTATCATCCTCAGACAGATGGGCAAACTGAGAGGATTAATCAGATACTAGAGGATATGTTGAGGGCTTGTGCGTTGCAGTATGGTACAAGTTGGGATAAGAGTTTGCCTTATATAGAGTTCTCGTATAACAACAGTTATCAGAAAAGTCTCAATATGGCACCTTTCGAAGCTTTGTATGGATGGAAGTGTAGAACCCCATTATTTTGGAATCAAATGGGGGAAACTCAAGTGTTCAGACTAGATGTTCTAAGAGATGCAGAGGAATAGGTTAGGATGATTAGAGATAACTTGAGAGTAGCACCGTCTCGGCAGAAGAGTTATGCTGACACTCGGAGAAGAGAATTAGTTTTCGAAGTAGGGGATTATGTTTACCTGAAGGTATCACCAATGAGAAGTGTGAGAAGGTTCAACATGAAGGGAAAGTTAGCACCAAGGTATATTAGACCTTTCTGGATCATTGAGAGACGTGGTGAAGTAGCCTATCAGTTGGAATTGCCTGAGATTTTATTAGGTGTGCATGATGTGTTCCATGTGTCTCAATTAAAGAAGTGTTTGCGTGTACCTGAGGATCAGATACCATTAGAGGAGCTTGCTGTTAAGGAAGATCTCACTTATGAGGAGTTTCCAGTAAAGATTTTAGAGACAGCAGAAAGAGTTACAAGGAGCCAAGTTATAAAGATGTGTAAGGTTTAGTGGAATCGGTATACCGAGGATGAGGCTACATAGGAAAGAGAAGAGGAACTGAGAAAAACATACCCACAGCTATTTGAGTAAGCATCGTCCAAATCTCGAGGACAAGATTCATTTTAAGGGGGGTAGAATTGTAACACCCTAAAATTTGCAACATTTTAAAATAGGTGAATATGATTTAATTATGCATTTTGTGAGCATTTGAATTTAGAAAAGTAATCATTTTTATTAAAACTAAAGGTCAAATATAAAATCAACACATGTATGTGCATTCATGCTGCTGCATATTAATTTTTGTAGTGTGTGTTGAAACCAAACTTCAAATTGGTTTAAATTTGATTTGAATTTGTTTTGGGAATTTGGAAAAAGAAAATGAAAGAGATTTCCTTCTCTTCCCCTCTTTCCTCCCTGATTTCAGCCCGAGCAGGCCCAACTCCCTTCCTCCCTCTCTCTTTTCTATTTTTTTCCACGGCCCAGTGCCTGGTTTCTTGGGCCTGCTCTATTTCCTACCCACTTCGGCCAGGGCGCCACTTCGGGCCATCTTCTCCGGGCATGGCCCAGCACGTCACCGAGGCCTAGCCAAGCCAAAGGCCCGCGCAAGTAGGCCGCCCAACTGAACAGCGCAGCCGCCCCTCCCTTCCTCTGGTTCACTGACCACTCGGTCCCACGCCCTCCCTCACCGACTGGTGGGTCCACCCTGTTAGTTTTCTCCTACCTTGAGTCGGCTTCGAGCTAGACTAAATCCACGACCGGGAGTCCGTGGCCACGCCGCTTCCTCCTCGATTCAGCGTGCGCCCCATGCCTCGCCCCTCTTAAATAACGCCCGAGCTTATGCCACCTCCCTATCCAAACCCTAGAGCAAGCACCGCCCCTGCCCTATCCCGCAGCAGTCGTAGCCCTAAGCGCCGCCGCCGTCGAGTTTGTTTCGCGATTTCGTCGCGTCAACACCTCCGTAAGCATGTTGTTGAGCTTCGTGTCAGTTCTGCGAACTACCGAGCCCCTTTTCTCTCTTTCTCTCGCTCTATTTTGCTTACCTCATGTCGTCGGGTTGTACAGGAGCTCCGCCGTCAGCCACCCTGAGCCACCCGTAGTCGTCATGCCTTCTCCATCCGCGAAAAGCCTGTTGGTGAGTTCATGATCATCTCCTCTCGCTCCCCGTACTTCTCCCGAGTCTAATCGTGGCCTTGAAGTCGGGTACCACGAGCTCCAGAGGCCGGCCATGGCACCGCCGTGGTCAAGCCGCTGTCGGTACTGTGCCGGCTGGATTTTTTCTTTTTCCACCAAATCAGATCTCATCCGTCTATTTCTAATCCAACGGCCTAGATCTACAGATACCCCTTCACTGCCAATCTTTCAAATACGCCCTTATAATTATTCTAGATTCAACCCGTAGTCCAAAGTGTGTTTCCAGATTTCGTTTTCTCTTTATAAAAGCGTATTTTGGTTCGGTTTTATTGAAATACGTTTTCAGTTATTCATAGTTTTGCTATTCAACTTGTTTTAGCCATAAAATCTCTGTTCTAACTCCGATTTAATCTGTTCAAGTTGCGTTAGGTTCGTAATCAAGTAATCTACATGTTTATGTTACTGTAAAGTGGATTTTCAACTTTCAAAATTCAAGAGTAGATTTAATCTATTATTTTGCTAAAGGAAAGCTTGTTTAATCCATAACTTTTCCATTTTAGATCCGATTTTTGTGATCTTCGCGTCTATGTGTTCATAGCGAGACGTAGATTCATTTTCCAAACTTTTCATCTCGATTCTTTGCTGTTGGTGTACTGTTCTAATCTATAGCCTTGTTTGCTTTGCATGATTGTTCATGGATGCTTGTATGTTGTTGTGGTTATTGAGTATAGACGGTGAGCAGTTCTCGGAAGATCAAGGGTATGACTTTGATGAGTAGGACCAGCAGGAGTACGTTGCTCAAGGCAAGTATAGCTTGGGATCATCCTTGTTTCCTATTCACTTTAATTCATTAAATCCATGTTGCATGTGTCTTCTTGTTAGGAATTTCCTAGAATTGGACTATTGCCTTGTCACCTATGGGTTATGCATATGGGTAGCTTTGCTAGAGCTTAGTTAAACTATGATCTTGTTACTTGACTAATGGTATATGCAATAAACATAAAATATGACTTTTTAGCAATATGGAAACAGAGGGCTGGAGTATTTAGCTACTTTCTAAATGCCTTAGATTCCTCTCCCTAAGGACTTATCTGTAAGTGATCATCCGGGACTTACTGTACAGCTGTGTGGGCTACATGGCTCTGGCTTTAGCTCAGTATGAGGACCTTTTCTAGCTTGTTAGTGGTTACCTTTATGGCGCAAGAGGGGTGTGTTCTGGGTTGGATATAGTGCGGCCTCTGTTCGTCAGTGTATAGGCTGCGTGTCATTGTGCCTGTCGGAAGGGGAGCTCTACATTCGTAGGCCATAGAAACCTAGCAGCCCTAACTTGTTAGACGAACCTTTAAAAGGCTTCATAGTGATCCATGCCTACTCACCTTGGAAGTGTTTTGGGAGTTATAAACCCGGGCATATGGGAATCATGACTCACAGTGAAAGTGTACAACCTCTGCAGAGTGTAAAACTGGTATATCAGTCGTGCTCTCGGTCACGAGCAGCCTTGGAAGATTTATGGAATAGATGATCACTAAGTAATATCTGTTTATGCTATTCATTACTCATGTTTACATTTGATCATGTGTTCTACTTTAGGAACTAAAACACCTTGATGCTACTCATAAGCTAAAATTGTGACAACTAAAAGCTGACCGCTGTTAAGCTTGTGTCTAGCCTTTTGAGCCTCATGAATCCCGTGTTACACTTGTTGAGTATGACATGTACTTACACTTGTTTATTTTCATTATTTGGATAAAAATCCTAGGTGGGTAACAAATGACCTTGAGAATGAGGATTTCCCTGAGGACTACTAGACTTGTGGTCAACCAGTCGACGTCCCTGTGAATTGGAGCATCCGCGATAGATCTTTTTATTATTTTCCGCTATACTTATGTAATAACTCTATCTTATTCGTGATGTAATAAACATTGGTGATGATACTATTTATAATTTGTCAGCTTATGTGTGTGACTGATCTCTAGGCGCACATAAGGTTTTGCACCCCATTTTATCCTTAAAATTGGGTGTGCCCTCTAAATTTCTGACTCTACTTGCTAATAATTTATCATCTGATTCTAGTTCTACTACTTGTCTCCATTTTTGGTTATTGGTTCTTAGACATGAAGCACATGCTTGCTTTAAACATTTAATACATGTAAGTCTATTTTCTTGACTGGGGTAAAATATACAAAAAGCATATTTTATATTATAATCACCTCTTCCTTTTATCCAATCATGTTCACAGTCTTCTTGATTCATTAATTCTATTTTTGTTTCTTTTGAACTATTAATGTCTTCAGATATTATATCTAACCCTTTCATAGCATTATCAAGATTGAGTAACTCTTCATTATCTAAAGAGTCTATAAAATCTTGGTAACTCTGAGCATTATTTTCTTCTTCTTCATAACTTTCTAATAAAAACTTATTATTAATCTCCCATTACTCTTCTTCACTGATAATGTATTCAATATTATTTGTCTGCACAACTTCTTTATCTTTATGAGTCTCTTTGTCTTTAGCTTTTAACTCATCTTCCTGTTTCTTTATCACAACAGGTGTTTTACAATATTTATTCTTTAGTTCTCTATCTTTCTTGATATTATCAAGTCTACATATTTCTCGTCTAAAGTAAAGTTCCTTTTCTCTTATGGCAGACCATTCACATATCATAGAAGTTTTATATTCATCATGAATTTTACTTAATTTTTTCTCATAATATTGAATCTGACTATCTAAAGTATCCATTATAAGTAAAGTATTTGACTGAGGCAAACTTTTTAAACTTGACAATATAAGTAAATCCCTTTAATTCAAAATATAATAACTAGGCTCTGATACCACTATGTACGGGGTACTATATTCACTGAGAAGTCGAACGGATTCCAAATTCAAATTCTAAGATCTCAAGTTACTATTCACAGCACTATTCAAATTCAAATTCACTATTCAAATTCACAGCTACTATTTAAATTCGGGATATGAACAGTGTGCAAGATCGGCTCAACCACTTTACTATTCAAGGCATAAGGCCTCTACAAGTATGGCATGACGTCGCTTTCGAGTGTGAATATTTTATTGACTCTAGATGAGTGAGCGAGTGATTAGCGAATATAAATATTGATATGTCGCTTTCATGATTAGTTAAGCTAGTGCTTAGTGAATATGCTTACGTGGATGATTATTTCTAAGGATCTTTTGCAGGCTGGCAAGACCAATAGTTCAGCCGGTCGTGCGACTATGCTTGTGACAGTCCTACTCGGTACTCACCATATGCATCACTGTAACACCCTAAAATTTGAAATTCTTTTAAAAATAGTAAATTTGATTTAAATATGCAATTATATGTGCAATTCAAATTAGGAAGTAATATTTCTTTTATAAAATAAAAAGAAAATGCAAGAATAGAAACATGTGATGCATTCATGCTATTGCGTATTTAATTCTGTGACGGGTGTTTTATTCAAATGCTAAAAGATTCTAAAAACCTTTTGAAAATGAGTTTGAAAATTTTATTTATAAAAAGAAAAAGGGAAAATTCCTTCCATTCCTCCCTTCCTCACATTCGGCCCGCTGGCCCCTCTCTTTTTTTTTCCCGCTCGGCCCAGCTCGCGCCAGCCGCCCGACCGCGCCGGCCCAGCCGCGCCAGCCCAGCCGCACGCACCGTGCTGGCCCAGCCTCGCCGCACCAGGCAACTGCCGCGCCCAGCAGCTGACGCCCGGGTCCCACCTGTCGGCGCCGTCCCCTACCTCGCGCGGCTCGGCAACCGCCCGCTCCTGCCGCTGCGCAACCGCCGCCCCGTGCCCGCTCCTCGCGACGTGGGCGCGTCACCCCGCTCCTCGGCCTCGATAAAAAGAAGCCGAGCCCTCCCCGCGCACTCCCCTACTCTCCCCACTCCATTTTCTCTCTCGCGTTCACGCCTCGGAGGCCTCGACCGTCGCACGGAAGAGCTCCGCCGACCACCGTCCTCACTTCCGCGCGAAACGCCGTCCCCGAGTCGCGTTCGTCTCCGTTTGAAGTCGCGGTGAGCTTCACCGTACTCCCCTCCTTCCCTCTGTGCTTTCAATTTGGTATATCGTGGCCGTTTGGGGCCCTATTCGCGGGCGTCCGCGAGTTTTGGCCGCCGACCATGGCGCCCGTCGCCTCGGCTTCCTCCTCCGGCCGTCGTGATGGCCTGCGCGAGTTCCCCTTCTCCCCAGCTTTCTCCCGGTGCCTCCGGATTTCTGAACCGTGGCCCCTAGCCCCGGAACCGCGCGCTCCGGCGTGTCCTTGCCGCTGGCCATGGCTGCGCCGCCGTGGCTGTCACTGTGCCGGCCGCTGGCGCCCCTTTCTCTCTTCCTCCCATCTGTTCCGGGCCGTCCGATCTTGATCTAACGGCCACCGTTGGCCGATACCCCTTCGCGGGTGGTTTTGCTAAAGAGCCCTCCTGTTTTCGCGTAATAGAACCCGCAGTCCAAAGCGCATTTCCCCTATTACGCATTCTTGTTTTGAAAGCGTAAAGTCATCGGCTTAAGTCAAAAGTACGCTTTTAGTATTTACAGAAATGCCATTTGAACTGTTTCGCTTATAAAATTGTCGTTTTAGCTCCGAATTGATCCATTCAAATCGCGTTAGCTTCGTAATTTCATAGGCTACATGTTAGAACTACTGTTAGTCAAGTTTGGAACTTTTTAATTTCATGATTAGAATTAATTAAATATAGGGCTATAGGAAAACCCGTTTTAATCACAACTTTCGCATTTTGGATCCGTTTTTCGTGAACTTCGCGTTGACATGATCGTAGAGAAACGTAGATTAGTTTTACAAACATTTTATCTTGTTTTCAATACTGTTGGTGTACTATTCTAATGATAGGAATGTTTGCTTTGCATGAATGCTTTTGGAATGTTGTATGTTGCCGTGTTGGTCGCGTTCAGACGGTGAGGAAAACGTTGGAGACCAAGAACTCTTCGACGATCAGCAGGACCAGCACAAGTTTGTGAACCAAGGCAAGTATAACATGGGCCTTCCTTGATGTCCTATTTCACTTTAATCAATTACTCAGTTGCATGTGTCTAAATTTGATACCCGTAAGGACATCCTAGTGATTATTATCCTGTTTCTTGTCTCCTATGGGTTAAATGCATATGGGTAGATTGCTAGTGCTCTAACTAAGCTTGATATACATATTGATGAATGATACTATGGAACAAAGAGAGTAACCTGAATTATAATAACTGTTCCATAGGGCGAAAGTGCAAATGACCGTTGTTCATGTTGCTCCTGGCCCTCCATAAGGACTTATCTATCGGCAAAAGCTGGGACTGACAGTGCAACCGGGAGAGTCATATGGCTCTGACTTTAGCTCAGTAATAGGATCTTTCCTAACTAGTTAGTGGTTACCTTTTGGCGCAAATGGGGCTTGCCACTTTGGATATAGGGCTGCCTGTGTTCCTATGAGTATAGCCGCGATGGATTTGTGCCATAGGAAAGGGGGGTTCCTACATCTGCCTGCTAAGGAAACCTAGCGGCCCTAACTTGTTAGGGAAACCTATGAAATGGCTTCATAGTGTACCCTGCCCGCTCACCTTGGTAGTGACATGGGAGTAATTAACCCGGGCGTATGGGGATCACGACTCGCGGTGAATGTGCACCACCTCTGCAGAGGGTAACAAACTGTTATAACAGCCGTGCTCACGGTTACGAGCGGCCCGGAAAACTCACAGAATAACTGGATACTTGATGATGATCGATTAAGTTGTTCTATGATGAAATATGGTAACCCTGACCTTGATATATGTTCTTATGGGTTTAAATGGGAGCTTAAGCATAACTTGATAATACTTGAGAATAAAAGTTTGACCTATTAAAAATGCTAACTGTAGTAAACCAGAGTCTATCCTTTTTGAGCTTCATAACCCCATGTTAGCTTGCTAAGTACGGAATGTACTTACACTTGTTTATTTTCTTTACTTGGATAAAAATCTCGGATGGGTAACAGATGACAACGGGTATGAGGATTTCCCGGAGGATTATTAGGCTTGTGGTCAACCAGTTGACCTTCCCTGTGATGATGGCCGCGAGAGTTCATTCTATCTTTATTATTCCGCTGTGATGTATGAGACTAAGTTCTTTTATAACTCTGATGTATGAGACACTGTGATGATACTATTGTAATTTGTCAGCTTGTGTGTGTGATTGATTCCTGGGCACACACGAGTTTTGTGCATTCAATTTTATCCTTAAAATTGGGTGTGACAAATTGGTATCAGAGCCGTGTTGACTGTAGGACGCAAGCCTAGTTAGAAAATGGTCGTTTTAGCAGCTTTGCTCCTCTGGTTTCTTGCTTACTGACTTATCCTTGTTATTTTGTTAAAACGATTATGCTTTTCATACCTTAATCTATTATTTAAAATTGTTGATTCTAATTTCATCTCACTTTAAATCTATAGATGTCTCATAATCCGAAGACAGCTCGACTCAGCACCGCCGGCTATCAGTGCCATGTTCACCCCGCGTGCCCCACCGGCAGAGAGGGAGATCGTGATCATCTCCGACGACGTGGAGATGGCTACACCAACGCCTACGCCTACTCCTACACCAGTCGCCGTGCCCATCTACCCTATGGTCGCTACACCTGAGGAGTCGACGGCTACTTCCCCTACACCTGCACCCGCCCTAGCTGCCCCCGTGGAGGACGAGGAGATTGGCTGGAAGTGCAAGTACTACTTCAAGCCAGCTCCAGAGACAGCCTACTACCACACTCTTCTCACCCACGTGCTGGACGACTACTTCCCCGACTTGCACGCTTCCATCAGCTACCACTACGCCGAGTACAAGCACCCACTGGAGGCTACCTTCTAGAAGGTAGAGCTGGTGGTCACCGCATGGAATGATATCATCAATGGACATGAGGTGGAGACTGTCCACAGTGCCCCTGCCAGGAGAGCCCATGCTTTGGATGGCATGGAGGATGCAGCACAGAGTGCCTACATCCACTACCATGGTCGTCGTTTCGAGGCCATGAGGGAGGATCGCTTCAGGTTCCTTCCTCGAAACTGATCATGAGGGTGTTTGGCAGGTTTTGGCTCCACCAGAGAATGACCCCACTTTGGAGGCAACGGTGCAGCATGTCCACGCTATGCAGGGAGTGGATGATGAGGTCAAAGGAGAACTACGTGCATCTCAGAGGGCGCAGAGACGTCTTCAGAAACAAGTGGATGAACTTCGAGCACAGCTGGGACAGTCTTCCATCTACAAGAAGAAGCGCCATTCCTTCACCATGATTGACACCGCTCCATAGGTGTTAGGTGCCTGGATCTAGATTATCACGTCGTTAGTTCGTGTCCTTATTTAGTCTTGTTGGTCTTGTGAACTTGGTTGATTAGATGTTTGATTTGTGAACTTGGTTGAGTTGGTATTTTGCTTGATTGCTGGAAGTTGTGGGCATGTCCACAACTTCTTTAGATTGGAACTTTAAATTTAGAATGAAATCTTAATGCAGAAGTATCATTTTACCTTATCTCTGCTGTGCTGATTTCTGGAGCAGCCTGTGTTCTTTTTCTGGTAACTTGAAATCTGGGATGATAAAATTCTGAAATTTTTGTGGAGATAACTAGACCTCTGTATCTTTCAAGTGTCTTTGGAATCACGTCAATAGCTATTCAGGTTTGGGAGATCTTATTGGCACAAGTTGATGTTCCTGCGCTGTCTGGAACTCAGAACCGTTTCGGTTTAGCTCTATTTTTGACTATGTGTGATTTCGAATCTGTAAAAGTGGTCTAAATGAAAGTTGTAGCTGATGTCCTAAGCTTTCTAACGAATCTTGGAGCACCTCTGTTGGATCTCTGAAACTCGAGTTATAACAGTTTTACTGAACTGCTGAATTTGAATCTTGCCCAGAAAATTTTCAGCATTGTTTCTTATCTCTTGTAAGCTCTCTTTAATTGGAAAAATCTCTAAATTTTGCACATTTGTTGGAAAACAGATGGCCGCAAGAGGAGGAAGAGGCAGAGGCCGTGGTCGTGGGCGTGATGCTCTTATGAATCCACCACCGCCACCTGTGACCATGGAGCAGATATTGGGAATGCAAGCGCAGCTGATGCAAGCTATGATGCAGCGCTTGGACAATGAACCTGCAAGAGGTCCACCGCCTGTCCAGGTTAGGGATAAGCATGGAGAGTTTATGAAAGGTCGTCCACCGGTGTTCACACATGCCACAGACCCTATGGAGGCCGATGATTGGTTGCGTGCTGTGGAGAAACAACTGAACATCGCACAATGCAACGACCTGGAGAAGGTGTTGTATGCTTCCGGGCAACTCCAAGGAGCTGCTCAGGATTGGTGGGAATCATTCCAGTTTGGACGTCCCAACAATGCTCCTGATATTACTTGGCAGGAATTTAAGGATAGTTTCCGATCTTACCATATTCCTGATGGACTAGTGGAACTGAAGCAGGAAGAATTCAGATCTCTCAAGCAAGGATCAATGTCTGTGGTGGAATATCGGGACAAGTTTGCACAACTATCTCGCTACGCTCCTAATGATGTGGCAGATGACAAGGATAAGCAACGCCGTTTCCTCAAGGGACTCTATGATGGACTGCAGCTCCAGCTGATGTCTAATACTTATCCTAATTTCCAGTCTTTGGTGAATCGCGCAATCGTGATTGATGATAAGCGCAAGGAGATGGAAGCTAAGAAGAGAAGGCTCCAAGGGCAAGCTTCTGGAAGCAACACACGCCCACGTGCTTTTCCCCAACAAGGTTTCTAGCAGAGGAATCAAGGACCAACTCATCAGGGAAACCGTGGTCAGTATCCTCAGCGGAACTAGTTCCAGCAACGTCCTTAGTATCAGCAACAGTTTGGAAGTCAGCGTCCCCCGCAACAGACTAGCAATCCTGCAACACGCCAGGGAGTGCCTAACAATGCTCCTGTGAAGAGTGGCGCATCCAACAATCCCAATGCCTGTTACCGATGTGGAGAAGTAGGTCACTATGCTCATCAGTGTCCTAAGAAGCAGAACCAGCAAGTACCTCAGAATCAGGCCAACAATCAGAAGTTCAACGCCCGACCACCTCTCACTGCGAAGGTGAACTATGTGTCATCTGATGCAGCTCAGGAGACGCCTGAGGTCATGTTGGGTACGTTCAGTGTCAACTCTATTTCTGCTACCGTACTTTTTGATTCTGGTGCTTCGCATTCTTTTATCTCCCAAGCTTTTGTTAGAATGCATAGCATACCTTTGTGTGCCATGAAAAACCCAATACTAGTGAATTCCCCGGGAGGTAGTATGCCCGCTTCTTATTGGATCCCCTCAACTAGCATTTCCTTAAGGGGGGTAGACTTCAAGGTGAAGCCTATTATGTTGAGAACAGCGGGAATTGACCTTATCCTGGGAATGGATTGGATGAAACAACACCGGGCAGTGATACAGTGTCAGGAGAAATCTGTGGTTGTGACATCACTCAATGGGGATAGAATCTGTGTAGAAGTAGTAGTGCAAGCTCAGCCTACAGCCACAGTGAATCAGCTAGATGGTGAAATCAATGAACAAGATCGTGTCGTGGAGGAATTTCCGGAGGTCTTCCCCGATGACTTGCCAGGTATGCCACCTGACCGAGACATTGAATTCATTATTGAATTATTACCTGGAACTGCACCAATAGCTAAACGTCCATATAGAATGGGAGTTAATGAATTAGAAGAGCTTAAGAAACAACTAAAAGAGTTGCAAGAAAAAGGCTTCATACGCCCCAGTTCTTCCCCGTGGGGGGCACCTGTGATCTTTGTGGATAAGAAGGATGGTAGTCAACGGATGTGTGTGGATTACCGCTCACTTAATGAGGTTACCATCAAGAATAAATACCCTTTGCCTAGGATAGATGATTTGTTTGATCAGTTGAGAGGAGCTCATGTGTTCTCCAAGATTGATCTCCGATCTGGTTATCATCAGCTTAAGATTCGGAACTCGGATATACCTAAGACAGCATTCACTACACGGTATAGGATTATATGAGTACACCGTGATGTCTTTTGGATTGACCAATGCACCTGCATACTTCATGCATTTGATGAATAAGGTGTTCATGGAGTTTCTGGATAAATTTGTGGTAGTATTCATAGATGACATACTAATATTCTCCAAGACTGAAGAAGAACATGCGGAACACATAAGGATGGTCTTGCAAAAGCTTAGAGAACATAAGTTGTACGCTAAGCGGAGCAAGTGTGAGTTTTGGTTAAAGGAAGTCTCTTTTCTGGGTCATGTTGTCTCCAATGGTGGAATAGCAGTGGATCCAGGCAAAGTGCAAGATGTACTGAATTGGAAACCACCAACTACTATAAGTGAGATTCGAAGCTTTTTGGGATTGGCTGGTTATTACCGAAGGTTCATTGAAGGTTTTTCCAAGCTAGCCAAGCCTATGACAGCTTTGTTGGAAAAGAATGCTAAGTATGTATGGTCGGATAAATGCCAGGCAAACTTTGAAGAGCTAAAGAAGAGATTGACTACAGCTCCAGTATTAATTTTGCCCGATTTAAACAAGAACTTCTCTATATATTGTGATGCATCCCGTTTGGGTCTTGGATGTGTGCTTATGCAAGAAGGAAGAGTGGTTGCATATGCATCCAGACAACTAAGGAAGCATGAGTTGAATTATCCTACTCATGACTTGGAATTGGCAGCTGTGGTTCATGCTTTGAAGATCTAGGAGACATTATCTGATTGGACATAAGAGTGATATCTATACTGATCATAAGAGTTTGAAGTATATCTTCACCCAATCAGATCTGAATTTAAGACAACGTCGTTGGTTGGAATTGATCAAAGACTATGATTTGGAAGTGCATTATCACCCGGGAAAGGCAAACGTCGTAGCTGATGCACTTAGCAGAAAGAGCTATGCCAATGGAATTCAGACAACACCTATGTCAACAGAGTTGTGTGCTGAAATGGAGTATCTCAACTTGAGCCTGGTCACTAATGCAATGGAATTGGTAATAGAGCCTACACTGGAGCAGGAGATACGCAAAGGTCAATTGGAGGATGAAAAACTTAAAGAGATAGCAGAGAATGTAGTGCTTGGAAAGGCACCCGGATTCAGAATGGATGAGAATGGAACTCTTTGGTTCGGGAAAAGGATATGTGTACCGGAAGCGAAAGCTATCCGTGATGCAATTCTGCAAGAGGCCCATGAGTCTGCTTATTCTATACATCCCGGAAGTACCAAGATGTACTTGGATCTCAAAGAAAAGTATTGGTGGTATGGTTTGAAGAGAGATGTGGCGGAATACGTGGCTTTGTGTGACACTTGCCAAAGAGTGAAAGCTGAGCATCAAAGACCTGCAGGGTTACTACAACCAATAAAGATCCCTGAATGGAAATAGGAAGAAGTTGGCATGGATTTTATTGTAGGATTACCCCGCACTCAAAGAGGTTATGATTCAATATGGGTAATAGTGGATTGACTCACCAAGGTCGCTCACTTTTTACCAGTCAAGACTACTTATAATGGTGCAAGATTAGCAGAGTTATACATGGAATGAATAGTGTGCTTACATGGTGTTCCCAAGAAAATTGTGTCGGATAGAGGCACCCAATTTACATCGCAATTCTGGCATAAAGTACATAGATCTTTGGGAACAAAGTTGAATTTCAGTTCTGCTTACCACCCACAAACTGATGGACAGACGGAAAGGAATCAACCAGATTTTGGAAGATATGTTGAGAGCCTGTGCACTTCAGTATGGTGATAGTTGGGATAAGAGTCTGCCTTACGCAGAGTTCTCGTACAACAACAGTCATCAAAAGAGCCTCAAGATGGCACCTTTCGAGGCATTGTATGGACGTAAGTGTAGAACACCTTTGTTCTAGGAATCAGACTGGAGAAACTCAAGTGTTTGGTCCCGATGTCCTTAGAGACGCGGAAGAACAAGTGAGAATGATTAGAGACAATTTGAGAGTAGCTCAGTCTCGACTAGAAGAGTTACGCTGATACCCACAGAAGAGAGCTGACTTTCGAGATTGGTGATTATGTGTACCTGAAAGTGTCACCAATGAGAAGTGTGAGAAGATTCAATATGAAAGGAAAGTTAGCCCCAAGGTATATAGGACCTTTTAAGATCCTAGAGAGACGTGGAGAAGTAGCTTATCAGTTGGAACTGCCTGAGAGCTTGTCCGGTGTGCACGACGTGTTCCATGTTTCCCAGTTGAAAAAGTGTCTAAGGGTACCAGAAGAACAAATTCCTTTGGAAGAACTTGTTGTCAAGGAAGATCTTACTTATGAAGAGTATCCGATAAAGATCTTGGAAATTGCCGAAAGAGTTACGAGAAGCCGAACAGTAAAGATGTGCAAGGTACAGTGGAATCGTTATACAGAGGATGAGGCTACTTGGGAAAGAGAAGAGGATCTGAGAAAGACTTATCCCCAACTGTTTGAGTAAGCAATCACCCGAATCTCGAGGACGAGATTCATCTTAAGGGGGGTAGAATTGTAACACCCTAAAATTTGAAATTCTTTTAAAAATAGTAAATTTGATTTAAATATGCAATTATATGTGCAATTCAAATTAGGAAGTAATATTTCTTTTATAAAATAAAAAGA
This sequence comes from Miscanthus floridulus, assembly GCF_019320115.1. Classification (NCBI taxonomy): domain Eukaryota; kingdom Viridiplantae; phylum Streptophyta; class Magnoliopsida; order Poales; family Poaceae; genus Miscanthus; species Miscanthus floridulus. Next base: position 86,930,779 of record NC_089585.1, on the reverse strand, counting down.
AAATGCAAGAATAGAAACATGTGATGCATTCATGCTATTGCGTATTTAATTCTGTGACGGGTGTTTTATTCAAATGCTAAAAGATTCTAAAAACCTTTTGAAAATGAGTTTGAAAATTTTATTTATAAAAAGAAAAAGGGAAAATTCCTTCCATTCCTCCCTTCCTCACATTCGGCCCGCTGGCCCCTCTCTTTTTTTTTCCCGCTCGGCCCAGCTCGCGCCAGCCGCCCGACCACGCCGGCCCAGCCGCGCCAGCCCAGCCGCACGCACCGTGCTGGCCCAGCCTCGCCGCACCAGGCAACTACCGCAGCCCAGCAGCTGACGCTCGGGTCCCACCTATCGGCGCCGTCCCCTACCTCGCGCGGCTCGGCAATCCGCCCGCTCCTGCCGCTACGCAACCGCCGCCCCGTGCCCGCTCCTCGCGACGTGGGCGCGTCACCCTCGCTCCTCGGCCTCGATAAAAAGAAGCCGAGCCCTCCCCGCGCACTCCCCTACTCTCCCCACTCCATTTTCTCTCTCGCGTTCACGCCTCGGAGGCCTCGACCGTCGCACGGAAGAGCTCCGCCGACCACCGTCCTCACTTCCGCAGCGAAACGCCGTCCCCGAGTCGCGTTCGTCTCCGTTTGAAGTCGCGGTGAGCTTCGCCGTACTCCCCTCCTTCCCTCTGTGCTTTCAATTTGGTATTTTGTGGCCATTTGGGGCCCTATTCGTGGGCGTCCGCGAGTTTTGGCCGCCGACCATGGCGCCCGTCGCCTCGGCTTCCTCCTCCGGCCGTCGTGATGGCCTGCGCGAGTTCCCCTTCTCCCCAGCTTTCTCCCGGTGCCTCCGGATTTCCGAACCGTGGCCCCTAGCCCCAGAACCGCAGCGCTCCGGCGTGTCCTTGCCGCTGGCCATGGCTGCGCCGCCGTGGCTGTCACTGTGCCGGACCGCCGGCGCCCCTTTCTCTCTTCCTCCCATCTGTTCCGGGCCGTCCGATCTTGATCTAACGGCCACCGTTGGCCGATACCCCTTCGCGGGTGGTTTTGCTAAAGAGCCCTCCTGTTTTCGCGTAATAGAACCCGCAGTCCAAAGCGCATTTCCCCTATTACGCATTCTTGTTTTGAAAGCGTAAAGTCATCGGCTTAAGTCAAAAGTACGCTTTCAGTATTTACAGAAATGCCATTTGAACTGTTTCGCTTATAAAATTGTCGTTTTAGCTCCGAATTGATCCATTCAAATCGCGTTAGCTTCGTAATTTCATAGGCTACATGTTAGAACTACTGTTAGTCAAGTTTGGAACTTTTTAATTTCATGATTAGAATTAATTAAATATAGGGCTATAGGAAAACCCGTTTTAATCACAACTTTCGCATTTTGGATCCGTTTTTCGTGAACTTCGCGTTGACATGATCGTAGAGAAACGTAGATTAGTTTTACAAACATTTTATCTTGTTTTCAATACTGTTGGTGTACTATTCTAATGATAGGAATGTTTGCTTTGCATGAATGCTTTTGGAATGTTGTATGTTGCCGTGTTGGTCGTGTTCAGACGGTGAGGAAAACGTTGGAGACCAAGAACTCTTCGACGATCAGCAGGACCAGCACGAGTTTGTGAACCAAGGCAAGTATAACATGGGCCTTCCTTGATGTCCTATTTCACTTTAATCAATTACTTAGTTGCATGTGTCTAAATTTGATACCCGTAAGGACATCCTAGTGATTGTTATCCTGTTTCTTGTCTCCTATGGGTTAAATGCATATGGGTAGATTGCTAGTGCTCTAACTAAGCTTGATATACATATTGATGAATGATACTATGGAACAAAGAGAGTAACCTGAATTATAATAACTGTTCCATAGGGCAAAAGTGCAAATGACCGTTGTTCATGTTGCTCCCGGCCCTCCATAAGGACTTATCTGTCGGCAAAAGCTGGGACTGACAGTGCAACCGGGAGAGTCATATGGCTCTGACTTTAGCTCAGTAATAGGATCTTTCCTAACTAGTTAGTGGTTACCTTTTGGCGCAAATGGGGCTTGCCACTTTGGATATAGGGCCTGCCTCTGTTCCTATGAGTATAGCCGCGATGGATTTGTGCCATAGGAAAGGGGGGTTCCTACATCTGCCTGCCTAAGGAAACCTAGCGGCCCTAACTTGTTAGGGAAACCTATGAAATGGCTTCATAGTATACCCTGCCCGCTCACCTTGGTAGTGACATGGGAGTAATTAACCCGGGCGTATGGGGATCACGACTCGCGGTGAATGTGCACCACCTCTACAGAGGGTAACAAACTGTTATAACAGCCATGCTCACGGTTACGAGCAGGCCCAGGAAAACTCATAGAATAACTGGATACTTGATGATGATTGATTAAGTTGTTCTATGATGAAATATGGTAACCCTGACCTTGATATATGTTCTTATGGGTTTAAATGGGAGCTTAAGCATAACTTGATAATACTTGAGAATAAAAGTTTGACCTATTAAAAATGCTAACTGCAGTAAACCAGAGTCTATCCTTTTTGAGCTTCATAACCCCATGTTAGCTTGCTAAGTACGGAATGTACTTACACTTGTTTATTTTCTTTACTTGGATAAAAATCTCGGAATGGGTAATAGATGACAACGGGTATGAGGATTTCTCGGAGGATTATTAGGCTTGTGGTCAACCAGTTGACCTTCCCTGTGATGACGGCCGCGAGAGTTCATTCTATCTTTATTATTCCGCTGTGATGTATGAGACTAAGTTCTTTTATAACTCTGATGTATGAGACACTGTGATGATACTATTGTAATTTGTCAGCTTGTGTGTGTGATTGATTCCTGGGCACACACGAGTTTTGTGCATTCAATTTTATCCTTAAAATTGGGTGTGACAATCACTAGCTTGCTTCAGAACCAGGCTAGCCCAGGTCTACTTCCTCGCTATCCTTAGCCACGCACACATAGGACTCAGGCTCTATCGTCTCCCCAGGCAGTTCCACCTAAGGGGAACACTTCTCTACGCATATAGGGTTCTCTACAAACACTGCTACCAGGGCTAACACGAGAACAACACACGCAGAGGTTTCTCCTCTAGGGTCCCTAGCATAGAGACATCACCCCATATGAACGAGCTTGAAGGAAGGCAGGGATTCAAATAGAAAAGCTTAATTCATTTCCACAGAGCAAGCTTACATATGGCTTTCCCTTTCGGGAAACCCCAAGCACTTAGCACAAACCTTAGGGATTACCTTACAAGCGTAGGATGATCACGGGGACCTCCTTTATTCTCTAATTTACAAAGGTGGAGTGATTCAACGGTAGTGGGTTATTACTACTAATGATGGATTGATTCTCAGAGAGCTTCTGAGATCATATGTTCATGGTGTATGTGTGTGGGTGGAGAGTTGGTGGAGTGGGTGGTGGATGAGAGTGGGTCTTCGGTGTCTGGTGGTTCGCTCTGATGCTGAATGCCTGATGATGGTCTGGTGTGGTGTCTTCCATGAATGCATCCGGCGTCTCGCTTTATAGAGTAGCAAGCACCTTCTAGAGCATCCTTTGTGCTTATCTTCTGAAGTTCCTTTGAGGCAAAGTCATCGTCTGAGGAGCCTTCGTGCTTAAGGAAGCATCTCGCATCTTCAATTATCATCCTTTACTGTTGCCTAGACAGCTAGACGGAGAATGATTGTCTTGGCTACAGTAGAGTGACTGCATATTCCTTTTGCGCTGTCCTTCGTCATGCACGGCCTTATCCTTCTGGATATTCTTTGGTATGGTCTTCCACGCCTGAATGATTGATGTTGCAAACATCAAATCAAAGGTCATGGCATGTAATATGTATTGCAATATTAATATGTACCGCAATATTATGTAATATGTATTTATCTCTTCGCCCGGCCAAATTGTTGATAACACCTTATCAACATAGGGAGTATATTTCTTATATATATATATTGAAATTGAATCGAGTCTATATTGACTCTTCAATATTTTCTTCATTGTCCACTTATATGGAACAATATCGTACATAGTGGTATCGGAGCCTGGTTATTAAATCTTGAATTCAAGGGATTTACTATAATCTGTTGAAGATTGAAAAGTTACATTACTTAAATTTGGAAGTGAATACAGGAAAGACAGTCACTACTAAAGAGAATATAAATATAAGGTGCAGACTAAATAGTTCTGAAGAACATACTTTCCTATATAAGAAGACTGATAATATTAATATTGTTGAGCATAACAAAGAAATTGTGTTATCATCAGCAGGAATAGTTGAGTCCACTAGATCTTTAAATTCAGAAAGATGAAAGTATCTGAGAGCCTCTCTAGAAGAGACAAGTCACTCCAGCTAGTAAATAAAGTCATAAGACCTCTAAGTTTTAAAGATAAACTAAAAAGAGGATGTGAGGATATTGAAACCTTAGAAGAAGTGATAGACTTAGAAAGAGATCTTGAAAGATATCAGAAAGATACTTTGAGGAAAATAAGGCCTCAACAAATATATCAAATGGGATGGTTTGAAAATAAAAATGAATTATATAGAATATCCAGAGGAGTAGAATTAAGTGTATTAACAGAACCAGTTCTGCTAAGAATTGTTAGTAAACAATTTGAGAATGCTTTAAAATATTCAGGGTATAAATATATACATCAGGGAATGTATATCATTGGAATTAAAGGAATGACAAGGAAAAAATTAGGAACCAAGGTTCTAATAACTTTATTAGATAAAAGATGGGACTCAATAAATAAAGCAGCATTAGGATTTTTAGAAGGAGATATGAATGAAAATATGTTGATAACATATATAGCTCCAAACTTAATAATGCCAGTTAAAGAATTTATAGATAAGATGGCATTCGGATTTCAAACTAAAGGATATGAAGATTTTAAAGGAACGAATCTACTAGTAAGCATAGAATTTATAGGAAGGTTAACCAACAGAAGTGGAACCAGATATAAGGTAAATGTGAACAATGTTGTAGAAAGTATGCAATCTAAAGGAATAAAATTTATGAGTCCTCTGAAAATAAGTTCTGAAGAAAGAGCAGGAGAAGAATGGAATATAAGCTCATTAATAGAGCCAAAATTTTTAAAACAACCTAAAGATTACATAAGCTATGAAAATAATAGAGGGTTGACTAGTATTAGGTTTGTAGATTATAAAGAACAAAGTTTAGATGATTTAGAAGCATCTAGTTCAGAGGCAAAATTGGAAGAAAACAGAAGGCATAGCATATGTGAATTTATGGAAAAATTAGATATAGATAATGAAATAAATCATTATAAGCAAAAGCTAAGCAAAATTCATGATGAATATAAAACCTCCATGATATGCAAATGGGCTGCTATAAGAGAAAGGGAACTCTACTTTAGACGAGAAATATGTAGACTTGATAATATCAAGAAAGATAGAGAATTAAATGCTAAGAAATTTAGCATTCCAATAAAGAAAAATGACTTTGTGACAAAACAAATAGATAACAGGGTAAGGAAAGTCCAAAAAGAATTAGAACATAGCAAGGATAAGATAAATGACATAGAAGATAATGATATAAGCGAAGATGAGCAATGGGAAATTAATAATAAGTTATTATTAGAAAGCTATGAAGAAGAGGATGATGAGACAATTGAGATATGCAGTAACTCAATAACTCTCATAAACCCCTTAGAAAATAATTAGTTGCATAAAATAATGCCCTAGAAGCAATGGAAATAGATCCAAGTACATCAAAAAGAAGACGAGGTCCTAAAATAAAGATAGAAGGAGAAAGTGAGAGGCCAACTAGAAAACCAGAAACTTGGCCACCAGAAAAAGAAGGACCTGCATATAGATATATACCTGGACAATATAAGCATATGGGTTCAAAAAGAAGAGAATTTGAAAAGAAGGTGCAATTCCAGAATTATAAAAGTGATGGTGCTATACTAAACTTAGCAGCACATGATCCTATAGTTTGGTCAAATATAATTAGCATATGGAAAGGATTGATAGTCCAAAAGTATATACAAAATCAGCATAATATTGGAAATAGAGTAGAAGATATGATTACATATTTAGAAACATTTTTAGGTGAATCAGTCAAAGTTTTATGGGAACAATGGGTAGAAGCTTTCCCTAACCATTATGCCCAATTAAAAATGGCTGGTAGTAATCCATATAATTTTGCAAATATTATATCAAGCATTGTAATAGGTGAAGATCCTAAATTAGGATATACTGTATTACAAAATGAAAGATTAAAAGAAATAGAAAAATTGTCACTAATAAGCTGGAAAGGAATAAAGGAATTTTCTCAACACTATTTGTATAATGCTACGACTGCCAAGCAAGGCTATAACCAAGGTATAGTAGAAAAATATTTTAATAAATTACCAGAGCCTTTAGGTTCTATGATATTAGAAGAATATAAAAAGGAAACTATTGGTAAAGAATATAATATCTCTCAGGCTATAACATTCGTTTTCAAACAGTTAAGAAAAATATGCACCAACATACAAGCTCAAAGATCAATGAAACAATCAGACTATAATTTTTGCAATAAAATAGTTCAAATACTATTGACATATGGAGAAGAGAGATCTAGAAACAAGAAATATCCTAATAATTATAAGAAAGGAAATGTAAAGACAAAGAGACATTATTTTCTTAGAAGATCAGACAATAGAGCTCCATTCCTCCATAAGAGAAATGTAAGAAGATATAATCCTAGAAAAAATTATGATAGTACATGTAGATGCTTTATTTGCAACTCGCTAGATCATTTAAGCAAAGCATGTCCTAACAAAGACAAGAAAAGGTATTCCAATAAACAAGAAGAACAAGAAAATGTTCAAATAATAGATAGTGTGAATGAAAATATTTTAGTCTATGATGATGATATAATGGATGATGAATCGATATACTCAATTATAGAGACAGATGAAATAGAATATGATGAAGAAAAAGAATCAAGTGATGAAGAGTTAGACTTAATTGATGAGTTAGCAGGATTAAAGATAGAAATGATGGATCAAATAAACTGCAAACACAAGTGGGATCATCAAAAAGGTGGTTATAATATAAAATGTGTATTTTGCATATATTACCAAGATCCAGGAAAAAGAGCAACATGTAGGCTATGTTTAAGACAAGCTTGTATGTTATGTCTAAAACAGCAAAGTGATATGAAAAATGTCTCAGAACCTAAGATACAATATGAGGATAATATAGTACAATTAGAAAAAGAAGTAATTCTAGAGGAAAAAGGGAATAAATATTTAAATAATATTCCACAAGAGTTTCTCATTCCTAGACTAAGTTTTAAGACTGAACAAATTTTGTCATACTTTACTAGTGATATTATAGATCTTATATGGAAGAAATATGCTGAAAAGCATTACAAAACCTTTCATGATATACAAAACTACTTTATGAAATTATACCAAGGTAAAGAAAGACATCTAGGAATAATTGTGAATGCAAATACTTTTCCTTTACTTCATCTCGATGATAAATTAATTGTTAAGCCTCATCAAAGATTCTTAATATTCAGGGCTAATATAAATTTAAAATATTTCAGAAATATACAAAGAAATATTGGAGATGATATATCTCTACAGACTATTATTGATCATGGATTAGTTCATGATATATATGGTACACTTGAAGAAATACTCTAATCAGACCTTGGAATAGCTATCAAAGAAGCTTGTAAGAAATTAGCATGCATTCAAGGTAGATACAAAATTAAGTTTTGTTCTAATCCTCCAAAATTTACACAACCAATAAGACCAACATGCCATGATATATATATCACAAAGGGATCATACAAATTTCCAACTACATGGACTTCAGACTCATGGCAAACTTATGAAGAACTATTCGTAAAAGACACGAATCATGGTAATTGGAGAATTTTCAGTGAAGCAAAAGAATTAGAAGGAAATACCAAATTTGCTCCTAAATATTATATGATGTATCAAAATAAAATAATAAAAGTACTCTTACAAGAATACTATGGAAGATATAGCATAATACAGAGAGAAGTTGGTAGGCTAATAAAGCCTAGTTATAGCAAAGAATGTCAATTACGAAAACAATATCATGAATTGTTGTCCAGGTATGAAATATGGCAACCTGAAGAAGTGGACAATGAAGAAAATATTGAAGAGTCAATATAGACTCAGTTCAATATCAATATATATATATACAAGAAATATATTCCCTATGTTGATAAGGTGTTATCAACAATTTGGCCCGGGGAAGAGATAATATTACATGTCATGGAGATAATACCGCATGCCTATCCTTGATTTGATGTTTGCAACATCAATCATTTGGGCATGGAAGACCATACCAAAGAATATCCAGAAGGATACAACCATGCGCGATGGAGGATAGTGCAAAAGAAATATACAGTCACTCTACTATAGCTAGGACAATTATTCTCCGTCCAGCTGTCTAGGCAATAGTAAGAAAGGATAATTGAAGACTTAGTCTCGAAGGCTCCTTCAGACGAAAAGGCTCGCTCCTTCAGATGATAAGCATGAAGGACGTTCCCTCCGTGCTATAAAGGGAGAAGCCAGGCGCATTCATTCATCATCGGTGTTCAGCATCGGAGCAAACCACTAGACACTGAAGACACACTCTCATCCACCACCCACTCCACCAACTCTCCACCCACACACATACACCATGAACATATGATCTCAGAAGCACTCTGAGAATCAATCCATCATTAGTAGTAATCACCCACTACCGTTGTATCACTTCACCTTTGTAAATTAGAGAATAAAGGAGGTCTCCATGATCATCCTGCGCTTGTAAGGTAATCCCTAAGGTTTGTGCTAAGTGCTTGGGGTTTCCCGAAAGGGAAAGCCATATGTAAGCTTGCTCTATGAAAATGAATTAAGCTTTTCTGTTTTAATCCCTGCCTTCCTTTAAGCTCGTTCATATGGGGCGATGTCTCTATGCTAGGGACCCTAGAGGAGAAACCTCTGAGTGTGTTGTTCTTGTGTTAGCCCTGATAGTAGTGTTTGTAGAGAACCCTGTGTGCATAGAGAAGTGTTCCCCTTGGGTGGAACTGCCTGGGGAGACGATAGGGCCTAAGTCCTACGTGTACGTGGCTGAGGATAGCGAGGGAGAAGACCGAGCTAGCCTAGTTCTGAAGCGAGCTAGTGATGCATACGATGAGTACCGAGTAGGACTGTCACAAGCATAGTCGCACGACCAGCTGAACTGTTGGTCTCGCTAGCCTGCAAAAGATCCTTAGAAATAATCATCCGCATACGTATATTCACTAAGCACCAGCTTAACTAATCGCGAAAGCGACATATCAATATTTATATTCGCTAATCACTCGCTCACTCATCCAGCGTCCATAAAATATTCGCGCATGAAAGCGACACTTGCAGAGGCCTCGTGCCTTGAATAGTAAAGTGGTTGAGCTGCTCTTGCACACTGTTCATAATCCGAATTTGAAAAGTAGCTGTGAATTTGAATAGTGCTGTGAATAGTAACTCAAGATCTTATTTACTATAATCTGTTGAAGATTGAAAAGTTACATTACTTAAATTTGGAAGTGAATACAGGAAAGACAGTCACTACTAAAGAGAATATAAATATAAGGTGCAGACTAAATAGTTCTGAAGAACATACTTGGCATACCTCTCATGGACAGGTAAATTTAATAGTCGATTTGATACATAACTTTTACATATCTTGGGGAAAGAGGCAAGACCAGCTAGAACTAAAATTTGATAGGTTGCAAAAGGAACATAAGCACCTTGAAGAGCAATATTCAGCTACTAATAATAAATTAGAATTAGCTTTACAAATTTTAGAAGAAAGTAAAGTTTCTCTAAGTAAAATTAGCCAGAATAGTGATTATATTAAAAAAGATATAACTTTCCTATATAAGAAGACTGATAATATTAATATTGTTGAGCATAATAAAGAAATTGTGTTATCATCAGCAGGAATAGTTGAGTCCACTAGATCTTTAAATTTAGAAAGATGGAAGTATCTGAGAGCCTCTCTAGAAGAGACAAGTCACTCCAGCTAGTAAATAAAGACATAAGACCTCTAAGTTTTAAAGATAAACTAAAAGGAGGATGTGAGGATATTGAAACCTTAGAAGAAGTGATAGACTTAGAAAGAGATCTTGAAAGATATCAGAAAGATACTTTGAGGAAGATAAGGCCTCAACAAATATATCAAATGGGATGGTTTGAACATAAAAATGGATTATATAGAATATCTAGAGAAGTAGAATTAAGTGTATTGACAGAACCAGTTCTGCTAAGAATTGTTAGTAAACAATTTAAGAATGCTTTAAAATATTCAGGGTATAAATATATACATCGGGGAATGTATATCATTGGAGTTAAAGGAATGACAAGGAAAAAATTAGGAACCAAAGTTCTAATAACTTTATTAGATAAAAGATGGGACTCAATAAATAAAGCAGCATTAGGATTTTTAGAAGGTGATATGAATGAAAATATGTTGATAACATATATAGCTCTAGACTTAATAATGCCAGTTAAAGAATTTATAGATAAGATGGCATTCGGATTTCAAACTAAAGGATACGAAGAATTTAAAGGGAACGAATTTATTAGTAAGCTTAGAATTTATAGGAAGGTTAACCAACAGAAGTGGAACCAGATATAAGGTAAATGTAAACAATGTTGTAGAAAGTATGCAATCTAAAGGAATAAAATTTATGAGTCCTCTGAAAATAAGTTCTGAAGAAAGAGCAGGAGAAGAATGGAATATAAGCTCATTAATAGAGCCAAAAATTTTAAAACAACCTAAAGATTACATAAGCTATGAAAATAATAGAGGGTTGACTAGTATTAGGTTTGTAGATTATAAAGAACAAAGTTTAGATGATTTAGAAGCATCCAGTTCAGAGGCAAAATTGGAAGAAAACAGAAGGCATAGCATATGTGAATTTATGGAAAAATTAGATATAGATAATGAAATAAAACATTATAAGCAAAAGCTAAGCAAAATTCATGATGAATATAAAACCTCCATGATATGCAAATGGGCTGCTATAAGAGAAAGGGAACTCTACTTTAGACGAGAAATATGTAGACTTGAGAATATCAAGAAAGATAGAGAATTAAATGCTAAAAAATTTAGCATTCCAATAAAGAAAAATGACTTTGTGTCAAAACAAATAGATAACAGGGTAAGGGAAGTCCAAAAAGAATTAGAACATAGCAAAGATAAGATAAATGACATAGAAGATAATGATATAAGCAAAGATGAGCAATGGAAAATTAATAATAAGCTCTTACTAGAAAGCTATGAAGAAGAGGATGAAGATACAATTGAGATATGCAGTAACAACTCATTAACTCTCATAAACCCCTTAGAAAATAAAGAGTTGCCTAAAAACAATGCTATAGAAGCAATGGAAATAGATCCAAGTTCATCAAAAAGAAGACGAGGTCCTGAAATAAAGATAGAAGGAGAAAGTGAGAGACCAACTAGAAAACCAGGAACTTGGCCACCAGAAAAGGAAGAACCTACATATAGATATATACCTGGACAATATAAACATATGGGTTCAAAAAGAAGAGAATTTGAAAAGAAGGTGCAATTCTAGAATTATAAAAGTGATGCTGCTATACTAAACTTAGCAGCACATGATCCTATAGATTGGTCAAATATAATTAGCATATGGAAAGGATTGATAGTCCAAAAGTATATACAAAATCAGCATAATATTGAAAATAGAGTAGAAGATATAATTACATATTTAGAAACATTTTTAGGAGAATCAGTCAAAGTATTATAGGAACCAAGGGTAGAAGCTTTCCCTAACCATTATGCCCAATTAAAAATGGCTAGTAGTAATCCATATAATTTTGCAAATATTATATCAAGCATTGTAATAGGTGAAGATCCTGAATTAGGATTTACTGTATTACAAAATGAAAGATTAAAACAAATAGAAAAATTGTCACTAACAAGCTGGAAAGGAATAAAGGAATTTTCTCAACACTATTTGTATAATGCTACGACCGCCAAGCAAGGCTATAACCAAGGAATAGTAGACAAATATTTTAATAAATTACCAGAGCCTTTAGGTTCTATGATATTAGAAGAATATAAAAAGGAAACTATTGGTAAAGAATATAATATCTCTTAGGCTATAACATTCGTTTTCAAACAGTTAAGAAAAATATGCACCAATATACAAGCCCAAAGATCAATGAAACAATCAGACTATAATTTTTGTAATAAAATAGTTCAAATACCCTTGACATATGGAGAAGAGAGATCTAGAAATAAGAAATATCCTAAGAATTATAAGAAAGAAAATGTAAAGACAAAGAGACATTATTTTCTTAGAAGATCAGACAATAGAGCTCCATTCCTCCATAAAAGGAATGTAAGAAGATATAATCCTAGAAAAAATTATGATAGTACATGTAGATGCTTTATTTGCAACTCGCCGTATCACTTAAGCAAAACATGTCCTAACAAAGACAAGAAAAGGTATTCCAATAAGCAAGAAGAACAAGAAAAGGTTCAAATAATAGATAGTGCGAATGAAAATATCTTAGTCTATGATGATGATATAATGGACGATGAATCAATATATTCAATTATAGAGACAGATGAAATAGAATATGATGAAGAAAAAGAATCAAGTGATGAAGAGTTAGATTTAATTGATGAGTTAGCAGGATTAAAAATAGAAATGATGGATCAAATAAACTGCGAACACAAGTGGGATCATAAAAAAGGTGATTCTAATATAAATTGTGTATTTTGCATATATTATCAAGATCCAGCAAAAAGAGCAACATGTAGGCTATGCTTAAGACAAGCATGCATGTCATGTTTAAAACAGCAAAGCGATATGAAAAAGAACTCAGAAGCTAAAATAATATATGAAGAAAATAAAGTGCAATCAGAAAAGAAAGTAATTCTAGAGGAAAAAAGAAACAAATATTTAAACAATATTCCACAAGAGTTTCTCATACCTAGATTAAGTTTTAAGACTGAACAAACTTTGTCATACTTTACTTGTGATATTATCGATCTAATTTGGAAGAAATATGCTGAAAGGCATTACAAAACCTTTCATAATATACAAAAATACTTTATGAAATTATACCAAGGTAAAAAAAGACATCTAGAAATAATTGTGAATGCAAATGCTTTTCCTTTACTTCATCTTGATGATAAATTAATTGTTAAGCCTCATCAAAGATTCTTAATATTGAAGGCTGATATAAATTTAAAATATTTTAGAAGTATACAAAGAAATATTGGAGATGATATATCTTTATAGACTATTATTGATCATGGATTAGTTCATGATATATATGGTACACTTGAAGAGATACTCCAATCAGACCTTGGAATAGCTATCAAAGAAGCTTGTAAGAAATTAGCATGCATTCAAGGTAGATACAAAATTAAGTTTTGTTCTAATTCACCAAAGTTTACACAACCAATAAGACCAGCATGCCATGATATGTATATTACAAACGGATCATACAAATTTCCTACTACATGGACTTCAGACTCATGGCAAAATTATGAAGAGTTGTTCGTAAAAGACACGAACCATGATAATTAGAGAATTTTTAGTGAAGCAAAAGAATTAGAAGGGAATACCAAATTTGCTTCTAAATATTATATGATGTACCAAAATAAAATAATAAAAGTATTCTTGAGAGAATACTATGGAAGATATAGTATAATACAAAGAGAAGTTGGCAGACTAATAAAGCCAAGTTATGGCAAAGAATGTCAATTACGAAAAGAATATCGTGAATTGTTGTCCTGGTATGAAATATGGCAACCTGAAGAAGTGGACAACGAAGAAAATATTGAAGAGTCAATATAGACTCAGTTCAATATCAATATATTTATACAAGAAATATACTGCTTATGTTGATAAGGTTTTATCAACAATTTAGCCCGGGGAAGAGATAATATTACATGCCATGGAGATAATACCGCATGCCTATCCTTGATTTGATGTTTGCAACATCAATCATTCAGGCGTGGAAGACCATAACAAAGAATATCCAGAAGGATACGACCGTGCGCGATGGAGGACAACGCAAAAAGAATATACAGTCACTCTACTATAGCCAGGATAATTATTCTCTGTCTAGCTATCTAGACAATAGTAAGAAGGGATAATTGAAGACTTCGCCTCGAAGGCTCCTTCTGACGATAAGGCTCACTCCTTCAGATGATAAGCATGAAGGACGCTCCCTTCGTGCTATAAAGCGGGACGCCGGGCGCATTCATTGATCATCGGCATTCAGCATCGGAGTGAACCACCAGACACCGAAGACCCACTCCCATCCACCACCCACTCCACCAACTCTCCACCCACACACATACACCATGAACATATGATCTCAGAAGCTCTCTAAGAATCATCCACCACGAATAGTAATACTCTACTACCATTGTATTACTCCACCATTAGCTGTAAATTAGAATAAAGGAGGTCCCCGTGATCTTCCTACGCTTATAAGGTAATCCCTAAGGTTTGTGCTAAGTGCTTGGGGTTTCTCAAAAGGGAAAGCCATATGTAAGCTTGCTCTGTGGAAATGAATTAAGCTTTCCTGTTTGAATCCCTGCCTTCCTTCAAGCTCATTCATATGGGGCGATGTTTCTATGCTAGGGACCCTAGAGGAAAAATCTCTGCGTGTGTTGTTCTCGTGTTAGCCCTGGTAGCAGGCGTTTGTAGAGAACCATGTGTGCGCAGAGAAGTGTTCCCCTTGGGTAAAACTGCCTAGGGAGACGATAGAGCCTGAGTCCTATATGTGCGTGGCTAAGAATAGCGAGGGAGTAGACCGGGCTAGCTTGGTTCTAAAGCGAGCTAGTGATGCATACGGTGAGTACCGAGTAGGACTGTCACAAGCATAGTCACACGACTGGCTAAACTGTTGATCTCGCCAGCCTGCAAAAGATCCTTAGAAATAATCATCCGCATAAGCATATTCACTAAGCACTAGCTTAACTAATCGTGAAAGCGACATATCAATATTTATATTCGCTAATCACTCGCTCACTCATCCAGCGTCAATAAAATATTCACGCTCGAAAGCGACGTCATGCCATACTTGCAGAGGCCTCGTGCCTTGAATAGTAAAGTGGTTGAGCTGCTCTCGCGCACTGTTCATAATCCAAATTTGAATAGCAGCCATGAATTTGAATAGTGCTATGAATATTAACTCGAGATCTTAAAATTTGAATTTCGAATCCGTTCGACTTCTCAGTGAATATAGTACCCCATACACAATGGTATCGGAGCTTGGTTATTAAATATTGAATTCAAGGAATTTACTATAATCTATTGAAGATTGAAAAGTTACATTACTTAAATTTGAAAGTGAATACAGGAAAGACAATCACTACTAAAGAGAATATAAATATAAGGTGCAGACTAAATAGTTCTAAAGAACATACTTGGCATACCTCTCACGGAGAGATAAATTTAATAGTCGATTTGATACATAACTTTTACATATCTTGGGGAAAGAGGCAAGACGAGCTAGAACTAAAATTTGATAGGTTGCAAAAGGAACATAAGCACCTTGAAGAGCAATATTCAGCTACTAATAATAAATTAGAATTAGCTTTACAAATTTTAGAAGAAAGTAAAGTTTCTCTAGGTAAAATTAGTCAGAATAGTGATTATATTAAAAAAGATATAACTTTCCTATATAAGAAGACTGATAATATTAATATTGTTGAGCATAACAAAGAAATTGTGTTATCATCAGCAGGAATAGTTGAGTCCACTAGATCTTTAAATTTAGAAAGATGAAAGTATCTGAGAGCCTCTCTAGAAGAGACAAGTCACTCCAGCTAGTAAATAAAGTCATAAGACCTCTAAGTTTTAAAGATAAACTAAAAAGAGGATGGGAGGATATTGAAACCTTAGAAGAAGTGATAGACTTAGAAAGAGATCTTGAAAGATATCAGAAAGATACTTTGAGGAAAATAAGGCCTCAACAAATATATCAAATGGGATGGTTTGAAAATAAAAATGAATTATATAGAATATCTAAAGAAGTAGAATTAAGTGTATTAACAGAACCAGTTCTGCTAAGAATTGTTAGTAAACAATTTGAGAATGCTTTAAAATATTCAGGGTATAAATATATACATCAGGGAATATATATCATTGGAATTAAAGGAATGACAAGGAAAAAATTAGGAACCAAGGTTCTAATAACCTTATTAGATAAAAGATGGGACTCAATAAATAAAGCAGCATTAGGATTTTTAGGAGATATGAATGAAAATATGTTGATAACATATATAGCTCCAGACTTAATAATGCCAGTTAAAGAATTTATAGATAAGATGGCATTCAGATTTCAAACTAAAGAATGTGAAGATTTTAAAGGAACGAATCTACTAGTAAGCATAGAATTTATAGGAAGGTTAACCAATAGAAGTGAAACTAGATATAAGGTAAATGTGAACAATGTTGTAGAAAGTATGCAATCTAAAGGAATAAAATTTATGAGTCCTTTGAAAATAAGTTCTGAAGAAAGAGCAGAAGAAGAATGGAATATAAGCTCATTAATAGAGCCAAAATTTTTAAAACAACCTAAAGATTACATAAGCTATGAAAATAATAGAGGGTTGACTAGTATTAGGTTTGTAGATTATAAAGAACAAAGTTTAGATGATTTAGAAGCATCCAGTTCAGAGGCAAAATTGGAAGAAAACAGAAGGCATAGCATATGTGAATTTATGGAAAAATTAGATATAGATAATGAAATAAATCATTATAAGCAAAAGCTAAGCAAAATTCATGATGAATATAAAACCTCCATGATATGCAAATGGGCTGCTATAAGAGAAAGGGAACTCTACTTTAGACAAGAAATGTGTAGACTTGATAATATCAAGAAAGATAGAGAATTAAATGCTAAGAAATTTAGCATTCCAATAAAGAAAAATGACTTTGTGTCTAAACAAATAGATAACAGGGTAAGGAAAGTCTAAAAAGAATTAGAACATAGCAAGGATAAGATAAATGACATAGAAGATAATGATATAAGCGAAGAAGAGCAATGGGAGATTAATAATAAGTTTTTATTAGAAAGTTATGAAGAAGAAGAAAATAATGCTCAGAGTTACCAAGATTTTATAGACTCTTTAGATGATGAAGAGTTACTCAATCTTGATAATGCTATGAAAGGGTTAGATATAATATCTGAAGATATTAATAGTTCAAAAGAAACAAAAATAGAATTAATGAATCAAGAAGACTATGAACATGATTGGACAAAAGAAAGAGGTGATTATAATATAAAATGTGCTTTTTGTATATTTTACCCTAGTCAAGAAAATAGACTTACATGTATTAAATCTTTAAAGCAAGCATGTGCTTCATGTCTAAGAACTAATAACCAAAAATGGAGACAAGAAGTAGAACTAGAATCAGATGATAAATTATTAGCAAGTAGAGTCAGAAATTTAGAGAATAGAATAAATAGCTTAGAAGCAGAATTAGAAGAGCTAAAGAGTAAAATAGAACTCAATGAAGCTAATAAGATAGAAGATAATCATAGAGGTCTTACTGAGTTAAAAGATCAAGCAATGGTAAATAAAAATAATAATAAAGCGTTACAACTAAAAGAAGCTATAATAAACTTTGGTAGCAAATATATAGTTAAATTACCATTTAAAGAAATTATAGGAATAAGAGTACCAGTAAAAGTAAAATTAACGCCTAATATCTTCTATAAAATATTAGCATTAGTAGACACCGGTTGTACAAAAAATATTATACATGATAAATATTTTGTAAAGTGTTCAGAAATAGTTCATACAATAGATCAAGATAAAGCAGAAATATCTACTGATATGTCTGGGATAAAAAAGGTTCATAATCAACTAGCTTATGATGTTGAAGTACAAATAAATAACACAAAATATATAATTGATGAAATTACAATAAAAGATCTATCTATGATACATGATGATATGATATTAGGATTAAGATTTCTACAATTCTCTTTACAAACAACTATCATACATGAGCAAGGTATAACATTTATTCCTTATCAAGACAATATTCCATATATAACAGAAGTACGAAAGACTATAAATTCTACTTCAGGAAAGACCAATTTAGAACTCCAAGGATCTAATGAAAATGTCCCTGATAATTATATAGATGAAGAGCTAGGTGAAAATATAGAAGAGTTTCATATAGCAAACTCATGCATAGAATGTATCAGTTTACAATCATTAGCACCAAATTGGTATAGAGATATAAAATCTAAAAAGGATATAGATAAAATTGTAACAAGATTAGAAGATATTCAGATAATAGGGGAAATACCAATGAAGCATTGGGACAAGAATAGTATATTATATAAAATTAACATAATAAATCCTAACTATATAATTAAGATAAGTCCTATAGAAGCAATACCTAAAGATATAGAAGAATTTAAGATGCATATTGAAGAATTACTAAAATTAGGAGCTATAAGAGATAGCCGAAGTCCTCATAGATCAACTTCATTTATAGTTAGAAATCATGCTGAAATAGCCAGAGGAAAGTCAAGAATGGTTATTAATTATAAAAGACTAAATGATAATACTATAGGTGATGCTTATAATATCCCAAATAAGCAAGAATGGATAAATAGAATACAAGGTAGTAAATATTTCTCAAAATTTGATTTAAAAGCTGGGTTTTGGCAAGTAAAAATAGCAGAAGAATCAATAGAATGGACTGCTTTCACCTGTCCTCAAGGTCATTTTTCATGGCTAGTAATGCCCTTAGGATTAAAAAATGCCCCTGCTTTATTTCAAAGAAAAATGCAAAATATTTTTAATGAAAATTAAGAATTCATATTGGTTTATATTGATGACTTATTATATTCTCAAAATCCTATAAAGAACATATAGCTCATCTGGAAACCTTCTTTAGAAAGGTAGAACAGCATGGGTTAATATTGTCTAAAAGGAAAATGAAGATATGTAAGGAAAAGATAAACTTTTTAGGTCATGAAATAGGAGAGGTAAAAATCTATTTACAAGATCATATTGCAAAGAAAATCTTAGAATTTCCAGATGTCATGAATGATAAGAAAACCCTGCAGCAATTCTTAGGAATAGTCAATTATGCTAGAAATTATATTGAAAATTTAGCTAAGTTAGCTGGTCTATTGTATGCAAAATTAAGAAAAAATGGGCAAAAACATTTTAATTCTGAAGATATAAAGTTAGTAAGAACTATTAAAAAAAAATCAAAGATTTAAAACCCCTAGAGTTACCTTTAGATGATAATTATTTCATTATAGAGACATATGTATCTAAGTTAGGATAGGGTGCAATATTAAAGCAAAAACCACACAAGTACCCTCCAAAGTTAGAAGAATAAATATGTAGGTATGCTTCAGGAAAATACAAGTTAAAAGCAATAAATAATATGAATAGGGAAATTTTAGCTGTTATAAATGCAATAAATGCTTTTAGATTATATCTAGGATTTAAAGAGTTCACAGTTAGGACAGACTGTGAAGCTATATGCAGATACTATAATAAAGTCAATAGTAAGAAAAATTCAACTAGGCGATGGGTTTTATTTGAAGATATTATTACAGGAAATGGTTATAAAGTAATATTTGAGCATATAAAAGGCAAAGATAATACATTGCCTGATATATTTTCACGATCTTCTATTTTGCAGGAATGAAGAGAGGAACAAGCCCTATTGGGGGTGAATGTTTCAGTTTTGGAATTGATAATAAGCTAAGAATTTTCCCACCGAATACTTATAAATTCTAAGCCTTGAGACCATATTGTTCTAGATGATATACAAGAATGCATTCTAGACAATTTTTTGTTCCAATATAATAATAAAAGAGAAGATAAAGGTTATATGCTAGCAATATTAAATAGTTTGGCTAAATATTTTCATATGATTAATGGGAAAATACAACCGAAAGAACCATGTGGCAATATGGAGAAAAAGCCCATATATGTTATATATAGGGGAAAAACACCAGGAATTTATATATCATTAGAAGAAATTATAGCTCAGTAGATAGAAAAAGAAAAAGATGAAGGAGTGTCTTGGAAAAAATATTTAGATATTGATCAAGCTCTTTCATATGCAAGAAATATTCTAGGAGTAAACTATTACTTAGAGCCAGCAGCTAAAGACTATATCTAGAAATATAAGAAGGCCAATGAAATAAAACCAATATGGGCAGGGCCAAATATTAGAGAAGAAGGACCGTCAAGACTGCATACATATAAAGAAGCGGTAAAAAAGACATAGTTTCATTGAATGAAGAATATGTTAATACTAAGATGAAAGAAAAACTAGAGTCAATAACTCTTCTATGGAAGAAAGACATAAAGGAAGAAATCTTACAAGAAATAAAAGGTAAAATAGATGAAAAGTTTGAAAATATGATGAAAGACTATGAAGTAAATATTAAGAAAGATTATGAGTCAAAATGAATATACAGATATCAGACTATGATGAAAATGATGATGAGATGTTGGACATTCGTGGTCATGGACAAAGACCAGAATATTAGATCTCAATATGATAAAAATAATATCGTGAATTGTTGTCCTGGTATGAAATATGGCAACCTGAAGAAGTGGACAACGAAGAAAATATTGAAGACTCAATATAGACTCAGTTCAATATCAATATATTTATATAAGAAATATACTCCTTATGTTGATAAGGTTTTATCAACAATTTGGCCCGAGGAAGAGATAATAATACATGCCATGGAGATAATATCACATGCCTATCCTTGATTTGATGTTTGCAACATCAATCATTCGGGCGTGGAAGACCATACCAAAGAATATCCAGAAGGATACTATCGTGCGCGATGGAGGACAGCACAAAAGGAATATACAGTCACTCTACTGTAGCCAGGACAATTATTCTCCGTCCAGCTGTCCATGCAACAGTAAGAAAGGATAATTGAAGACTTAGCCTCGAAGGCTCCTTCAAACGATAAGGCTCGCTCCTTCAGATGATAAGCATGAAGGAGTTCCCTCCGTGCTATAAAGGGAGAAGCCAGGCGTATTCATTCATCATCGGCATTCAGCATCGGAGCGAACCACCAGACACCAAAGACACCCACTCTCATCCACCATCCACTCCACCAACTCTTCACCCACACACATACACCATGAACATATGATCTCAGAAGCACTCTGAGGATCAATTCATCATTAGTAGTAATCACCCATCACCACTGTATCACTCCACCTTTGTAAATTAGAGAATAAAGGAGGTCCCCGTGATCATCCTGTGCTTGTAAGGTAATCCCTAAGGTTTGTGCTAAGTGCTTGGGGTTTTCCGAAAGGGAAAGCCATATGTAAGCTTGCTCTGTGGAAATGAATTAAGCTTTCCTGTTTTAATCACTGCCTTCCTTCAAGCTTGTTCATATGGGGCGATGTCTCTATGCTAGGGGACCCTAGAGGAGAAACCTCTACGTGTGTTGTTCTCGTGTTAGCCCTGATAGCGGCGTTTGTAGAGAACCCTGTGTACGTAGAGAAGTGTTCCCCTTGGGTGAAACTGCCTGGGGAGACGATAGGGCCTGAGTCCTATATGTACATGGCTGAGGATAGCGAGGGAGTAGACCGAGCTAGCCTGGTTCTGAAGTGAGCTAGTGATGCATACGGTGAGTACCGAGTAGGACTGTCACAAGCATAGTCGCACGACCGGCTGAACTGTTGGTCTCGCCAGCCTGCAAAAGATCCTTAGAAATAATCATCCGCATACGTTTATTCACTAAGCACCAGCTTAACTAATCGCGAAAACGACATATCAATATTTATATTCGCTAATCACTCGCTCACTCATCCAGCGTCCATAAAATATTCGCGCGTGAAAGCGACACTTGCAGAGGCCTCGTGCCTTGAATAGTAAAGTGGTTGAGCTGCTCTCACACACTGTTCATAATCCAAATTTGAATAGTAGCTGTGAATTTGAATAGTGAATTTGAATTTGAATAGTGTTATGAATAGTAACTCAAGATCTTAAAATTTGAATTTCGAATCCGTTCGACTTCTCAGTGAATATAGTAATCCCGTACACAATTCACTGAGAAGTCGAACGGATTCAAAATTTAAATTCTGAGATCTTGACTTACTATTCATAGCACTATTCAAATTCAAATTCACTATTCAAATTTGCAGCTACTATTCAAATTCGGGATATGAACAGTGCGCGAGATCAACTCAACCACTTTACTATTCAAGGCACGAGGCCTCTGCAAGTATGGCGTGACGTCGCTTTCGAGCGTAAATATTTTATTGACGCTAGATGAGTGAGCGAGTGATGAGCGAATATAAATATTGATATGTCGCTTTCGCGATTAGTTAAGCTAGTGCTTAGTGAATATGTTTATGTGGATGATTATTTCTAAGGATCTTTTGCAGGCTGGCGAGACCAACAGTTCAGCCGGTCGTGCGACTATGCTTGTGACAGTCCTACTCGGTACTCACCGTATGCATCACTAGCTCGCTTTAGAACCAGGCTAGCCCGGTCTACTCCCTCGCTATCCTTAGCCACGCACACATAGGACTCATGCTCTATTGTCTCCCCAGGCAGTTCCACCCAAGGGAAACACTTCTCTACGCACACAGGGTTCTCTACAAACACCGCTACCAGGACTAACACGAGAACAACACACATAGAGGTTTCTCCTCTAGGGTCCCTAGCATAGAGACATCACCCCATATGAACGAGCTTGAAGGAAGGCATGGATTCAAACAGGAAAGCTTAATTCATTTCCATAGAGCAAGCTTACATATGAATTTCCCTTTCGGGAAACCCTAAGCACTTAGCACAAACCTTAGGGATTACCTTACAAACACAGGATGATCACGGGGACCTCATTTATTCTCTAATTTACAAAGGTGGAGTGATACAACGGTAGTGGGTGATTACTACTAATGATGGATTGATTCTCAGAGTGCTTCTGAGATCATATGTTCATGGTGTATGTGTGTGGGTGGAGAGTTGGTGGAGTGGGTGGTGGATGAGAGTGGGTGTCTTCGGTGTCTGGTGGTTCGCTCCGATGCTGAATGCCGATCGATGATCAATGAATGAGCCCGACGTCTCTTCTTATAGCAAGAAGGGAGTCTTGTGGAGCGTCCTTCAAGCTTATCTTCTAGAGTTCCTTCGAGGTGAAGTCTTCACTCATTTGTCTGAGGAGCCTTCGTGCTTAAGGAAGCGTCTGGTGTCTTCAATTATCATCCTTTACTGTTGCCTGGACAGCTGGACGGAGAATAATTGTCCTGGCTACAGTAGAGTGACTGTATATTCCTTTTGCGCTGTCCTCCATCGCGCACGGTCGTATCCTCCTGGATATTCTTTGGTATGGTCGTATCCTCCTGGATATTCTTTGGTATGGTCTTCCACGCCCGAATGATTGATGTTGCAAACATTATATATGTACATATATATATATATACATATATATATATACACATATATATATACATATATATATATATAACTACTGCCCTGTAGCTGGCTACAAAATAACTTATTCTGTAGCCACTTTGAGTTACGATAATTACTATGTTAATTTATGAGATTATAGTAACTCCTTACTAAGTGGTTTACTATAACATTATGGTAAATATCCCCGTGTGTTATAGTAAACTAACTATCGTAAATATGTATTGATATTATTGTAAATTAGTATATAAAATTATCGTAAATGGAGGTGGCTATAGAATAACTTATTTTATAGTTGGCTACTGAATATACTCTCCATATATATATATATCATTTGCATTGATCTAGAATCGAGATTGGGATGCCTTCTTGTCTATCAAGCAAAACAACAATATGCCATTTTCTAAATGAAGGTTTTTTTTTACAACAGAGGCTTGTTGTCTTTTATTTCCCCAAACGAGAAAAGGGTGTCCTTCTAGAAGCGTTATTATGAAACTACGCAAGTACGTACTAGTATATTTAAAATGCAGCTCCCATTAATCGTATCACTCTGAGATCTATGACTACTATCCACAAACACGCAAAATCCATAAGACCAGGGTCAGTGGAAGTTTTATACGAGCTTTATTTGCATTGTCATATTTTTTATTATATAACAGTGTATTTAAGAAGAGAGAGAGGAGAAATGAGTTTCGTCTCGGCACGTTTACCATCTCTCTGTAAGTCATGAAATTAAATACCGATAAAACTATAAAATAAAACTTTGCATTAAAAGTGCGAATGTTTCATCCAAGTTTTATTTTATTCTATATGACATGACAGTCTTGGAAATAACGTCACGAAACTATCCATTAAGGTTGTCCTAACACCAAATTAATTTATAAGACCGTTTTAGATAAAGCAGAATTTATTTCAGAATTAAATGTTTGATAAGGTCTACTCCAGACCCATGTATGTCCTATTGTTGTTACCAAACCCCGGTTCCATCCCAGCATTACCAATATTTGTAGCTGAAAGAAACTATGACATGTGGAAAAACATAAGGACATCGTAGCGTGCGACTTTAATGGCGACAGCGGACAACATGATGTCCCTGAGGGTTCTTTGCCCCGTGAATTGGCAAGCATTCACAGACTACCATCCTAATGGCTTTTATGGCAAGAGGATTATATTTATATATTCAAGTCACACATATAGCACATCTTCAAGTCACACGAATATACCTAAAAATAAAAAGTTTACAATGAAGGAGCTTCTTAGCCTGTTCCTCTATTTCTTCAGCCCGTTTGGCAGGCCGTAAACGATCGTATACGATCGTGGATTATAAGCTGGAACAGTATTTTTCTCTCACATCAAACCAGCCAACAATAAATAATCCACGATCCAGCCCAGCCAGCCGAACATGCTGCTTATCTTTTGGTGATCTCTCTCCGAACAATGTTGCCTACTTGCCTTAGGTTGACGGGCTGGGGTGGCATTGAACACCACAGCCACATAAAATCTTCACACCAGAACCACGAGACTTGGATATATGCATCAATCTCTATTACCACAGCCACACAAAATCTTCACACCAGAACCTCGAGACTTGGATATATGCATCAATCTCTATTACCAACATACCATGCATAACTCCATGGTGAACACCAGAGATTGTATTACTGGCTGTAGCACATAAATCACAACTTCAGCTGCTGCTTTGTCCTCGGAATAACTGATTTAGATAATAACTTCATCAGTAGCAACAAGGCCAACAACATTCCAAAACAAAAAAAACGAGGATGACAAAACTCATTTCTATTCCGATGATGGTCATAGAGGAGCTAGCGGTGGTTCTCAATTATGCCAAGCACAACATTCTACTGCAGGAGCAGATCTAGACAACTAAGCCATTGATGTCATTATGTAATTATAATATCTTGCTCAAACAAGTAAAGAGGTGTCTGGCCTCATCTCTGTAGTAGTGATAACAGAGGTGGGAAGCGGATCAAATACGTATTTTTGGAAGGAAAATGGCTGGATGGTAAGGGAGTTCAGGACATAGCACCTCTTGTTGTTGCAATGGTCCCTAAGAGGAGATTAAATAAGCGTACTGTGTTGGAGGCCCTCACTGAGGAGAAATGGGGTGAAATTGGTACGACAGCCTTGAATCAGTACCTGGACTTTGGGACATCTTGAATTCGGTGGAGTTGAATGAGGATATTCCCAATAGGCATATCTGGAGGTTATCTTCTTCGGGACAATATACGGCAAAGAGCGCTTATGATACTCTATTTCAGGGAGCAATCTCCTTTGAACCTTTTGAGAGAATATGAAAATCATGGGCACCACCCAAATGCAGATTTTTTATGTGGCTTGTTGCTCACAACAGATGTTGGATAGCGGACAGATTGGCAAGGAGGGGTCTCCCTCATCCAGAACAGTGCCTTCTCTGTGACCAGCAAGAGGAAAATACCCATCATCTTCTTGTGGGCCGTGTATTCTCGAGAGTTTTGGTTCTCCCTCCTGTCACATTATGGAGTCGCTTCACTTGCTCCACAGCCTTCTGACCAATCCTTTGATGAATGGTGGAGAAAAGTTGATTTAGCTGCTAGCGGAGATGTGAGGAAGAGTCTGAATTATCTAGTCATTTTGGGAGCCTGGAGCATTTGGCGGCATAGAAATGATTGCGTTTTCAATGGTATTGTGCCAAACGTTAATATGGCTCTAGGAATGGCAAGGGATGAAGCCCATTGGTGGAGCCTTGCAAGAGCTAAGAGGATTTCTCTGCTCACTGCTAGAGGTGCAGTCTGAATGACTACTGTAGTTTTTTGGGTCGTCTCTTTTTTGTTTTAACCAGTGATCTAGTCTCCATGTACTGGTGTGTGTGTGGTGGTGGGGGGGGGGGGGGGGGGGGGGTTGGGTCTATGTTTGTCACTTTCTTCTTCTATTAATACAATGATACGCAGCTCTCATGTATGTCCGAGAAAAAAAGCATAATTGAGAACCACTGCTTGTGTGAGGATGCATGATATGATATGTAATTAGCAAAATCTGGCGGATATGGATTATCCATAAATTCTATGCAGATTATCTGATGTTTAAAATGGGATATCCGATAATATGTCTGCATAGACTAAAAACCAGAGGACAAATTCATAATTTAGAAAAAAAATCGTTAGATGTGAACTCTTATTTGGTGATATGGTTGTTTTATGTTCTAACTTTTGAATTGAGAACTTCCTGGCGGTTATTACTTATTGGCTAATAATTTATCATTTGAGTGTGGGTACCTTGTTAAGTGTTGCTAGAACTATATACTCTTTACTCTTTACTATATACTCCCTCTGCTCCAAAAGCTTGTCGTTTTAGAAAAAATTTAGACAGATTAGTGCGAAACTAAAATGACCATGGTATCCCTATTTATTAGATATCTCCTATAGAAGATTGGTTCGTCTCATATGGGTAACAGGTTGAGTTAATTGTGCTTCCAGCTATAACTAAGAATCATGCAAGTAGCCACGCTGATGTGGATTGGGCAAATTGAGCAAAACATGCAATTAAGTTGATATACGTGGACCTCGATGGCACTCCAAAGATTACGGTGACACTTCTGTGAGACTAAGAGCGTGTTTGGTTATCAGCAGCCAGAGTTCGCCACGTGTATATGTGGTGGCGCCACACCTGTGACGTGAAAATTCAGTGCCACACCTGTGGCAAAAATCTACACTGCAAAAGCTGTGGCTGCCGAAGCTGAACAACGAACCAAAAAACAGCGGTAATAAATGTGGTGTGGCCTTGGGTGCGGCAGTGGCAAGCGGTGGCGTGCAACCAAGCACCCCCTAATTCTGAATCTTAAAATGACAAGTTTTTTTTACGATTAAGTACTAACTTCATTCATTTTTAGTTTGCACTAGTTATAGTTCAAATGTCAACTACAAAAGATCGGAGGGAGTAATAAAAACATCAAGACAAAATAGTGACTTTGCTGCAGCAAGTTCTATCGCATAATTTCACAGACTTTCATTATTAATCATTTCTAAAGGCATATAATATGAAAAATATTGCTTGCCCTACATTATAAATAAAATATTAACGCATTAGATTAGCTTATAATTCAAGGTGTAAATTTATATGATAAATAGGGTAATTTATTCTTATTAGATCTAATATATATGCATGATCTAACTTTCCTATTTATGGAAAGTGACATATGGACATGATCTACAATGTCTTTCTTCTAACATGTTTATATTTTTTCTATAAGGAGAAAAGAATAAAGGTGGTTCAATTGTAACATTTTTATATGTAAAAAAAATCAAACGTGATTTAGTTGTAACACATGCTTGTATTTTTTAAAATTTAAGCTAACCTAATGCAAATAAACCAAATATGCATACTACGTGGGCAAATAAATACGTAGAAGAAATTTGCCAAATGAATTAGATCTAATGGGAACCAAAACTGTGACATACTAATGGGTAATTTCTCATTTTTTTCTTTTTATTAGTTAATTGTTTGCCTCTCATAAATTCAAGAGTTCAGATTTATTAGATCTCTTAGAGCGTCTTCGAGAATCTTTCTTAAACTCACTGTTTATATATCATTCGGAGAGCCATTTGAATAAAAACCACTCTCTATATATTTCAATCCTCCAATACCTTTTTTATATCTTGTGTGCACTCTAGAGAGCCAATCTCGCTCGGCTAGCGAGAAATCCAGAAGAGAGTATATATAACAATATTTGGAAATCCAATTAGAGAAGTTGTTGGAGCGTATTTTTTTTCACCGAAATCTCTACTTATATGAATAAGGAAGGATATAGGAATGCTCTTAGAGTTGCTCGTACCTCCTAGGTGTAGCCCTATAAGTAAGAGAATTGTGGAAGTTTACTAGTGATCTCTATGGATTTAATTTGTTTCATACTCGCGGAGACTCGAAGTGCAAAAAGGAGAAGTCGGCCCCACATCGTCTATACAGTATTTAACCCCAGGACTCGCCGCAAACACACATCGTCACACAACAGCCGTATCCGTCCTCTGCTTCTCTTCCACTGCGCCACGCCAATCCACAAATGGCGACCCGCGTTCTGCTGATGCTTCGGGAAACCTCTCCGTGGGCGCTGGCCGGCGCGGCGGCGTCCGTGGCGCTGCTGTGGCTGGTGGCCTGGACGTTGGAGTGGGCCTGGTGGACGCCTCGGCGGCTCGACCGGGCCCTGCGGGCCCAGGGCCTCAAGGGCACCAGGTACCGCCTCTTCACCGGCGACCTGAGGGAAACTGCCCGGGTTAACCGGGAGGCCCGCAAGAAGCCGCTGGCGCTCGGCTGCCACGACATCGGCCCCCGCGTGCAGCCCATGCTTCACAGCACCATAAAGGAATACGGTATAGTTTCTATGTACTCCAATCAACCCGCTATCCAAATAATTTTACAACTTTCCGTTTTCATTTCATTTCCCTGATATCAAAACACGCACGTTAATAGCGATTCGGCTTGCTTTACTGCAATTGTTACGATGGATGTTGTTCCTGAACTCTGAAAATGGGCACACATATACATGATCAGATGGGGAAAAATAAGTTCTTTAGCATATTTGGACTTTAGCAGTACAATTATCTGGGCCTTGCGATTTGTTAACGTGTGGAAAATTCCTTGGTTGTGCAGCTGAAAAATGAATAACTGACGATATGGGCGTGGCAGAGAAAACAGGATAGCTTAATGCAGCACTGCATGATTTCCCTTCTATTATGTCCTATCAAGTAGCACACTTGATGTTCTGTAAAGATTATGTAGCAGTACCGTGAAATTTATGCACATGTGTACTTGATAGGATGACTATTGTATTAAATAACAAAATTGAATGAAAGAAACAGAAAATACGTTTATCTTCTAGTCTTCTCACTTCTTTAGACTAATCCTGTTTTCGAAACTCAACTGCAGGGAAACTATCGTTCACTTGGTTCGGCCCAACACCAAGGGTGATGATTCCAGACCCGGAGTTAGTCAAAGAGGTGTTATCTAATAAGTTTGGCCACTTTGGCAAACCAAGGAGTACCCGCATTGGGAAGTTGTTAGCCGATGGGGTAGTAAATCATGATGGTGAAAAATGGGCAAAGCACAGGAGAATTCTTAATCCTGCCTTTCACCATGAGAAAATAAAGGTATTTTTTTTAGATGATTGTTCTATAAATGGATTTTATTTTTTTTACTATTTCACATTGCATTTGTGTTGTATATTGGAGAGCAGTTCCCTAAATAGACTATTGGTGATTGTTTTATTCACAGCGGATGCTGCCAGTATTTTCAACCTGTTGTATTGAAACGATTACTAGATGGGAGAATTCAATGCCTTCTGAAGGATCTTCTGAGATAGATGTCTGGCCTGAGTTCCAGAATCTTACTGGAGATGTTATCTCAAGAACCGCGTTTGGTAGCAACTATCAAGAAGGGAGGAGAATTTTCCAGCTGCAAGGAGAACTAGCTGAACGCCTTATTCAGTCTATTCAGACAATATTTATCCCAGGCTATTGGTTTGTTACGTTTTCCTCTACTAAACAGCAGCAAAGTTTTATTCATGTGCAATTGCGTATCCAAGCATTTGAATACATGAAGATTTATTTTATTGATTACTCCTCAGTCCTCTCCTTGTTTTTATAACTATAATTCGTCATAAAAGAATATTTTTAGGATTGTAGGCGCTTTTAGTACTAAAATTGATTGCTGTGTCAAATGGAAAGAAACGATTTTTATAAAGAATATTCAGCATAGCAGAATGCAAGTCTTCTGTGATAACACTGTTGAGCATATGCAGGTTCTTGCCCACCAAAAACAACAGAAGGATGAAAGGAATCGATCTAGAGATCTGCAAAATTCTCCGTGAAATAATTGGGAAAAGAGAGAAGGCTACTAAAAACGGGGAAACAAATAACGATGACTTGCTGGGTTTATTACTGGAGTCAAATACAAGGCAATCAAATGGAAATGCAAGCCTGGGATTGACAACAGAAGATGTCATTGAGGAATGCAAGCTATTTTACTTTGCAGGTATGGAGACAACATCAGTCCTGCTTACATGGACACTTATTGTGCTAAGCATGCACCCAGATTGGCAAGAGCGAGCAAGAGAAGAAGTGTTGAGCCACTTTGGAAGAACCATACCAGATTTTGATAGCTTGAGCCGCCTGAAGACTGTAAGTGTAAAATCCATGTTCTACTTTATTCCAACATTCCAAAATTGCAGATTACTAAAGGGATATGTGATATCCATTCCTTTATCAAGTTAATGCAGACTAAGTAAAAAAAGATTAAGTAAATCAGTTTAGAAATGGTTTGTTTTTATCAATTCAATAATAGCTAATTAACATAAACCTCATAATGTGATTCTGGTGGAGAACTGTGGGTTTAAATCTAAAGTAGTTGTGGTTAAATCTCAGCAATACAGTATATCTCATATCCATTTCTGAGTATGAATATGCTGTAAATGGATGCTTTGGAGAGAAATGCCACTAAGTGTTAACTGGAACATTCTTTGAGGAAAACTAAATAAGCCAGTGTTTTCCATACCGTATAACTGAAGCAACAATTTTATCCTATGTCATATATGTGCAGGTGACCATGATTCTACATGAGGTCCTTAGGTTATACCCACCGGTAACCTTTCTAACCAGAAGAACTTATAAGGAAATGGAGCTCGGTGGAATCAAATATCCTGCAGGAGTGAACCTTCTTCTGCCCATCATCTTCATTCACCATGATCCCGACATTTGGGGAAAAGACGTAAGTGAGTTCAATCCAGAGAGGTTTGCCAACGGAATATCCAACGCAACCAGGCATCAGGCTGCTTTCTTTCCGTTCGGAGGGGGCCCCAGGATCTGCATCGGCCAGAGCTTTGCATTGCTGGAAGCCAAGATGGCGCTATGCACCATCCTCCAGCGCTTCTCCTTTGAGCTCTCGCCATCCTACACCCACGCGCCCTACACCGTGATAACACTGCACCCTCAGCACGGTGCTCAGATAAGGCTGAAAAAGCTTTGACCGTGATGCTCATGCTCGCTGGCAGTGGCAGCAGCTCCTTCTATGCTGCTACCGAATACTCCCTTGCTTCCAACTGACCGTATATCTAGAAAAGTCAGAGCCTCTTCTTGGAATGGAGGAAGTAGTAACTTTCCATCAGTATTTAGTTTTAGAATATGAATAAAAAGAGGGTGTGTATTAATGGGGAATAGGTTCCCTTGTGTGCATTGTGATGCAATTTTGGGAAGATTTGGCAAAGAACTTAATTATACAATATGTAATGCCTTTAAATTCTATCTTACGCCCCCATTTTCTTTTTATAGGGTGCAGTAGTACTTGAAAGTAGTCTTTGCAAGTAGGAATATATACTTTCATTTTTCTTCCGGTATATATATATACTGCCAATCGCTAAAAGGTCAATATTATATTAGATGATATGTCAAACTCAAAATCTATTAATACAATTTTTTTATATGTTAAAGATGTGCATACATGTAGCACCCGGTTTTAAGAACAAAATATAAGCCCAGGAAATCAAATCTCACATATAGCTACAAATAAGGATAGTATCAAAAGACAATGCTCAATATATAACGTACTTAGTATAAATGATATAACCTTAGACAGCAAACAGTGGTAAGACAACTTCGATCTTTGGGTGAAGACTTCAATTTCACAGGGACAACTGACTCATTGATCACAAGCCTAATTTCTCCAAACTCTAGTAATCTGCTACCCATTCGGGATTTTTATCCAAATAATTAAAAAATAAAGCAAGCGTAAGTACATGTCGTACTCAACAAATATAACATGGGGTTCATGAGGCTCAAATGACTGACACTGGTTAACTGCGATTAACTTTTAATAAGTCATCTTTTAGCAATTGGGTGGCAACAGGTTTATTCACAAGCCCATATAAACACATGATCAGGTAAACATGAATAATGAATAGCATAAACAGTAATCATTAGTGGGCATCTTCATCATCCGTATCATCAGTGTTCATCATCTATTCCGTAAGGGTTCCAAGGCCGCTCGTGACTGTGAGCACGGCTGATATACCAGTTTTACACTCTGCAGAGGTTGTACACTTTCACTATGAGTCGTGTTTTACCCTTTCACCCGAGACGGCCAACCTCTTGACCCACTACCAAGGAAGGTCGGCAGGGTTTACTATAAAGCCTTTCAAAGGTTCGTCTAACAAGTTAGGGTCATTAGATTCACTCGATAAATAGATGTAGAGACCCCTTCCCGATGGCACAATGACGCGTAGCCTATACACAAGGGGACAAGAGGCCGCACTATACCTGATTCATCAAGCCATGTAGCCCTCACAGTTATACTGTAAGTCCCGGATGATCACTTACAGATAAGTCCTTAGGGAGAGGAATCTAGAGCACCATAATAACAGCCCAATGCTCTAGCCCTCTTGAGCCATGTTGCTAAAAACATCTTTTAGTGTTTATTGCATATACCATTAGTCAAGTTACAAGATCATGGCCTTTAATTGAGTGCTAGCGTCATACTACCCAATGCAATACCCCATAGATATCAAGGTAACAAAGTATTAAGAAATTCTTAGTGGTAATCAAGGTAGACACATGCAATATGATTAAGTGATTATATGTGAATAGGTAACAAGGATGGTCCCATGCTATACTTGCCTTAAATCATCGATCATTTGGTAAGCTTTAATCTTCTTCTTCTTCTTAATCACTATGTATATCTCACCGACTGGACGTAATCATAGAACACCACACAAACATCCATACACATACATGCATAGCACACAATTACATCTATATTAGAACAGTACACCAATCATAGAAAAATAAGTAAAAGAGTTTAAAACACGATTCTATGCATTGCTATGAACACAGTCGCGAGAGGCACGCTAATCGGAGCTACGGTGAACAAGGTACAACTATCGATAGATTTGCTTCGAAAAGAAACTATATACTTTATTTATTTTAGCTATATAAAACATGTATAATATACTTTAGAGAAATATCTTAATTGAGTTAAGTCAAATTATACTTGATTTAAAAAAAACAAGGTAAAACTAATCTTATAATTGACCAAAGTGAAAAGCCTAAGTTACTTTTAATTAGAAAAATCCAATTGCATAATCATTATTCAAGTTAGGCGTTAAACCATAAAATTCCAGAGCTCTTGACATGGAAAACATTGATACTAATGCATAGCTTAGGTCATTACGAATCTAACACAACTTGAACAGGTCAAATCGGAGTTAAAACGGAGAAGACATGGCCAACTGAAGGTAGTGGCAATTTTGTAAATAGAGGGAACTTGATTTTCGAATTTAAAAATAAATAAAATCTAATTTTAAACCGGCCAAGGACTGTGGATACTATTTTGAAAAAAGATAGGGGCTCTTTAGAAAAACTGCAGGGACGGCGGGTTTGAACTTAAAATCTTGCAGGGGCTCTTTGGCAGAAAGGCAAGGGCGGAGGGGTACGGGCTAACTCGAGCTGTTGGATTGAATCTGGATGGCCTAGATTAGAAAGGAGGGAGAGAGAGAGACGTCGATGGCCGGAACAGTGCTAGGCGCGGCGGCTGGCCATGGTCGGCGACGAGAAGCTCGTCGGTGAAGCTTGAAATCGGCCCTAGAGATCTCGAGAGATCAAACCGGAAATACGGGGAGAAAGAGGATGGCGTGGCGAACTCACCTTGGCCAATCTAGGTGGCGTGGAGTGGACGGTGATGATGTGGTGCGCGGCGGAGTGGCGGCTAGGGTTCAGCTCGGTGGCTATGAGCTCGGGACGAGGCGAGGCGGCTTCGACGACTTGATGGGAGGTGGCACGGTGCGGGGCTGCTATTTATGGCCAGGAAGCAATGGGGGCGCAAGGCAAGGCGGACGAGGCGGGGTGGCGTCGGACTCGTACGCGGCGGTGGTGCAGAGTCCGGCGTGGATGAGAGAGGAAGACGACGCGAGGAAGGAGATGATGGCGCTGACACGCGAGCCTCACTTGTTGGTGACTGCGTGCGGGAAGAAGGAAAGCGGCGCGGCGTGGGCTTAACTGGTCCGTTGCGTGCGGCTTGGGCCAGCCTGTTGCGGGGAGAAGAAGAGAGGCCGAGCGGGGTAGCGGCCCACGATGGAAAAACTGGAGCGGGCCGGCTTGCTGGGCCGAGAACAGAGAGGGGGAGAACTGGGCCGCTTGGACCAGAAATGAAAGTGGGAGAGTTTTTCTTTTTATTTCTTTTCTTTTCTGAATTCTATTTTCAAATCCATTTTCAAACTTAGTTTGAAATAATTTGAACTTTGGTCAAATCCACACAGTACAATAAAACATATGGGCCAGCATGAATGCACAAAAATGTTGCTAAGCCTTATGATAAATTTTAATTTAATGAAAATTTATTATTTCCCCACGTTTTCATGAGCATAAAAATACAAAATTAAATCATTTTAGCTCTATTTCAAGAGAAGCAAATTTTAGGGTATTACAATACAACTTGACTAATGTTTGGTTAAAACTGAAAAATGTTGAAATTTTGAAATTCTAATACACTATTGTTGAACAAGGATGGATGATTAACTATCACCTTATTAACTAGCCTATGAACCCGTGCTCTCAGACGGGCTACTACCTTAGGAAACATCAACAATAGTTATTGTTTAATACCTATGACTACTTCTTCCATTTTTTTATAGGTCACAACTTGACATGACACGGTCTTCCAAATTATAGTTTGATCATTTATATTATATTATTTATGTTTATAAGCTTACAATAGTTGGATAGTATATTTGATCACAAATATAACCGTATAAAGTTTGTATTATAATAGTTCAAAAATGTTAGTCATTGGTCAAAGATTTTAAAGTTTGAATTTTGATATGCATGTGCGCCTTATAAAAATTGACGGGAGTAATATAAAATGTGTTTATATTAAATTATCCCCACTTGTTGTTTTTGTTAGATAAGTGTCGAATATGGGAGTAATACAAACTGTGTTTTTGTTAAATTATCCACCTAGACGTCCAATGTACACCGGACGCCCCTGGACTGGACAAGTCCGGTGCTTGTGTGAAGGAAATCTAGAGAGCTCAAAGTTTGAAAAATACCTCAGCTAGAATTACCGAATGTGTCGAGTGTGGCTCCGGACGCCCCACTGGACATGGGTTTCAGAGAGGTTGTAAACGAGAGTTTTGGGCATTACATTCACCGGACATGTTCGGTGAGTGCCACCGGACATGAACAGTGTCCAACGGCTAGTTTTTAGAGCTATTGGAATTCGACCATGGGGTGTCTAGTGCACACGTTCGGTGTGAACCGGACCCGCCCGCAGCGGCTGCTCCAAGGGGTTCTAGGTGAGGCTAGTGGTGTGGTCAATTCGACACGAGATGACGAGGTTGGAGCTAGCCACGATGAGGCGGGCTGGGCCTTAATGGCGCGGCGGCGGGAGCAAAGCTCCAAAATTGGAGCTCGGCTTGGCCGTAATCAAGGCGGGGTGGGGCGGTTAGGCAAGAGGATGTAAAGGTGGAGATGCGGGCACGAGGAATTGATGAGAGGTGCTCGCTCTCTGACTCACCATGATCGTGACTCGACAGGCGGCAGAAAGCTAAGAAAGAAACAGAGAAAGAGAGAGACGGAGCATGGCAGGTGGGCTCGGCTCATCCTCGCCTTGGCAGGACGCGAGCGGTGAGATCAGAAGACCCACACACTGGCGCTAGCCGATAGGCACGTGTGCCCAACTGGCATGGCCCGCATGGCCGTAGTGTCTTAATTGACATGGCGATGGCGGCTCGACCACGTGCACGCTGGCAGAGGCAACACGCACAGGACCGGCAATAGCGTAGAGATGCAGCGGACAGGCATAGACGTGATGACTATGCGATGGCAGTGCCAGCGTCGCGATGTGAGGCAGCAGTGGACGGATGTGACGGCAGCACAGCGCAGCCACGGCGACACCAACGACGACAGTGCGAGGCTGGGCAGCAGGGCGCGGGGCCAGCGGCTCGCTGCGGCCGGCCTAGGCCAAGCCCAGGCGGCACGACTGGCCAAGTGTAGCAGTACAGAGTGACCACGTGGGCCGCGGTCAAGGGTGCGGCGTGGGCTGGCCGCGCGGTGATCGCGCACACAGCGCCACCATCCCGAGACATGTGACGTGCACGAATTTTAAAGCGCTCAACACGACCAAACGGTCGCTCCAGGAGCCAAACCAGCTTCACCATGCTCAAGATGGCATATGAGACTACCAAATCGAGCTATAACACTACACCACCCTTTAACCCAATCTCTCATAATAAATTGCTAAACATAGCAAATCTAGGTGTTGGCAGACATGAAAATTTCTAAGTTTTTGAGCTGGATTTGTTTTCAAGTTCCATTTCTAGACTATTAGAAATACTAGCTAGTAACATTATTTTTCTATAGCAAGTATTTCATTGTCATCTACAAAGTTTGCACTTCAAACTTTATTTAAGTGTCACATACATGTTCTATAGTATTTTGGCTTAATAAAAATTGGTTTTCACCCTTAAGTGATATAACATGACTATTGAATCCTTTTTATGTATCATTTGTGTTAATTATTTTTTATTTCAAGAATTTTATTTTTACACCTTCTCACATGCATTATCAAAAAAACATGATGCTCATGACATAGTTTATCAAGTTGTTTAAGCGGTAACACCGAGGGTGTTACACACACTAGGTCCTAAGGCATATGCATGAATCACTTCACCTAGTGGCGCTTGACAATTACTTTAACCGAGATTCTCCCCTCTTGATAGTATGTCTATTTATCCTAAATCCACTCACATCCACTTGGTGTCTTGAGTGGCAAAACAAAATACTCCTAACAAATATACATTTGCCTTGAGCCATTTTGTTTTTCTCTTTCTTCTTTTCTAAGTTTGGAGCTTGATGATCATCATCACATGTCCACCAACATCACCATGGACTTCATCTTTGCTCCATCACTTGGCGTGTACTAACCTATCTCATGTTCACTTAGAGCCAAAGGTTAGTACCTAGGTTTTCATCAATTAACCAAAACCAAACTAGAGCTTTCAATCTCTCTATTTTTAGTAATTGATGATAACCCTTTTACAAAGATATGAATTGAAATCATTTTGAATCAAAGCTGCTTGCCCAAGCATTTTTACCATACGTAAAGGATTTGGACAAGTTTTATGAACCCGAATTGATAGCATTAGCTCCCCCTATATATGTGCTAAGAGTTTAGATTGAAGCTTATACATATGCATAGATAGGAAATGTGGGAGAGTAATGACTACCCAATGATGCTAAGGTGTAAAGAATGAACCTTTGAAGTGTAATACCAATCAGAATTGCCATTTGAACACCATCCTTAGCACCATGGTTAGTTAGATAGCACTTGTAAAACATAAACACTAGATAACTCGTGAGATCAACATTATAAAAAAGGCTCTAGTTCCACTTGTAAAACATGCAAGGCACATCTAACTATCATCCTATGCATGATAGTTTTTCATTTCTTCAATCATTTTCTATAGTCTAGCATACACCACACAAGCATGGATATAGAATTTAAAACTTGTGCCATGCAAGCAAACATATGAAATGCACATTCAAATGCAATATACAAGTTTATGAGCTTGCTCTCCCTACTTGTGTGCTTCAAATTTTAATTGATCCCCTTTTTGCCATATCATTTGTTTGCTCCTCCTATCTTACTATCTTTGTGAATTACTTCTCCCCCTTTGACAATTACCATAAAAGGTGAGCTCAAATTTTAGATGGCTTGGGTGAAACCATGTTATGTGAGTGTGGGTAATGGCCCCAGTATCCACAAGACAAGACATGGGCCGCACCCTCAGAGGTGGCCTAGCCCACAAGATCAAGGCGTGCACGGTACTAGTTGACGTGCACCGCAAGATATTGTATAGTACCAAATATGATACTTTCCTTATAACTCTACCCCTCCAGAGTATATAAGAAGAGGCAGGGGTCTCCTAGTCGACGGCTACATACAGCTACATAGATCTCATATTCAATACAATACACCAAAGACATAGGACGTAGGGTATTACGTCGATCAGACGGCCTGAACCTGTCTAAATCGCTGTCTCTGCGTCTTGTGTCCCCATAAGGTTCATGATTACGCGCACCTACACTAATCAATCTACCTTCGTGGGATATCCCTCAGAGGACTACCAAGTATCTTTTGTCAACAGTTGACACGCTAGGTAGAGGTGTGCGCTTGATCCATGGCGAACCAGATGGACCTCAAGATCAACATCATTTAGTGGCAATTTGGCGTCAGAAACAGGCACGAGATTAATTCTCTGTTCTTAGCGCCACCGTTATCGTTGAAGGGATCTACAGTTTCCCGCTGATCTCGTCAAATTGCTGCTGTTGAGTCGAAGACGGAGTCGGTTTCCGTGTCATCGCCGCCAAACCCAATTCGCCGCCCTCAGCTGCGTCTCGACGACGCAATTTCTAATCTACATAAAGACGTCCGTGCAGTCGGCCAAGGATCAGAGGCATGAAGGCTTTGACCACCTGATGCCGAATACGACACGAGCATGAGGTGCCGCAAGTTCTTTCCAACATTGACGGAGCTACGTGTGCGGAGGAGTTTTCTGGCCGATTGTCATGATCAAAAGTCAGATACTAAAATATTCAAATCAGAAGCGGACTTCCTTGACCACGTCCAATCTACAAGCCATTCAAGTATTCAATAATCAAGGCACAACTAGCATATACGTGTGCATACATACACGACATGCTATACGCCTAAACCACGCCCAAACACCAGGATGACAAGCAAGCAGAAAAGGAGTCCGTGTAATCTACAGGGCGATGATAGGCAAGACCGATTGCCAAAAGTCATGCGAAGCTAATTAAAGTAATTAAGGTACGAAGGGCATCTACATGGAAGCCAACTATAGATTGCTAAGGCATGCACATATGCATCGTCTCCAGGAGCATGCAAGGGCCGACTACGTGCATACACATACGCCAAACAAAGGAGGTTTCGGACTGCATCTCGCCTCGGTTGGGCACGCCCGAGGGCTTCGCTTCTTCACGTGGATTGACTCCATCAGTCTTCGTCGTCGCCCGGATTACTAACTCTGACCACCTACCATGTCGCAATGATGATCATCGCAAAGAATAGCGCCGTGACAACTGCGACTGCCGCCAAGACGACGGTTCAGAAAGCTCGAGCACCGGGCAATTTCGTCAACGCCGACCAGATAACGCCATACGTTGCCGACCAGACGTTCTGTCTAAAGCTAAGTCACGCTTTAATATTTTTCTAAATATTCTTCGATCTTCGTATATCGCCATAATGTTTCTCTTAGCTATTTTCTCCATGTTTGCTCTCCAAATGATTTTTTGAACCCCCGAACAGTCATGTTGACGCCCAGATGTCCCTAGAGATGGCCCTGTCTCTGGCTCCTCCCTACACGTGCACGAGCGTCTGCCCTCTGCGTTATGGGTGGTCGGCAGTGTCTCCTTAGCGACGCTTTGTTCTTCCTACACGCACACGGGCTCCGCACTCCGCATTATGGTTAACAGGCTGGTTAGAGCTGGAGACTCAGCTACACACTAACTGGTCGGGCAGTTTGTATTAAATATAAATACATCTTCACACCAACTGATCGCCGAGCTACATATGCTATTTCATCGCCACTGCTGATTTTTCTCTGGAGTTCATATATTTTTACATCATGTACTATCCGTTCTATATATTTGTATTGTAGGATCATCGTCTAGGTGATCGGACCACCTGGTGCTCGGACTTCTCCACCGATCAACTGGTCGGACCTCTAGGTTCATGGGCTTCATCGCCGACCAGTTGATCGGACTATTCGCCGGTCGCTTCTACTCAATGCTCACTTCACCGCTGACCAGTTGATCAGACTGTTCATCGCTCGTGCTTCATCGCTAGCTACGCTAGGGGCTCCTCGGTGCTCAGACATCGCTAGATACGCTGGGGACTCCTCGGTGCTTGGACATCACCAGCTACATCGGTTACTCCTCGACGCTCGGATTCCTCGTGCTCGGGGACTAAGTGGGCACACTTCACCCCACTTCACCTTGCGGACATCGCTAGCTACGCTGGGGACTCCTCGGTGCTCGAACATCACTAGCTATGCTGGGGACTCCTCGGCGCTCGGACATCGCCAGCTACATTGGTTATTCCTTGGCGCTCGGACATCGCTAGCTACGTCGGGAACTCCTCGGTGCTCGGACATTGCCAGCTATACTGGGGACTCCTCGGCGCTCGGACATCGCCAGCTACGTTGGTTATTCCTCAGTGCTCGGACATTGCTAGCTACACCGGGGATTCCTTGGTGCTCGGACATCGCTAGCTACGCTGGGAACTCCTCGGTGCTCGGACATCACCAGCTACGCTAGGGCTCCTCGATGCTCAGACATCACCAGAACACCAGGGACTCCTTGGTGCTCGGACATCGTCAACTACGCCAGGGACTCCTCGGTGCTCGAACATCGCTAGCTACGTTAGGGACTCCTCAGTGCTCGGACATCGCCAGCTACACCGGGGACTCCTCGGTGCTCGGACATCGTCAGCTACGCCGGGAACTCCTCGGTTCTCAGACATCGCTAGATATGCTGGGGACTCCTCGATGCTCGGACATCGCCAGCTACGCCGGGAACTCCTCAGTGCTCGGACATCGCTAGCTACACTGGGGACTCCTCGGTGCTCGGATGTCGCCAGCTACGTCGGGGACTCCTCGGTGCTCGGACATCGCCAGCTATGTCGGGGACTCCCTTGATGGTCGGATCTTGCTATGTCTCATCGGTGTGCTATCAAGCTACTCCATGTTGTTTGGATCGGGGTGTTGATCTTGGGCAGCACGTCTGGGATCTTGATACGCGCATGTCAGATGATGTGGGCAAGCTTTTAGACTTCTTTTTCTTTGACCCTGCTACAAGATTCATTCTTCATCTTCCAGTAGGCTCAGGGACTAAGTGGGCACACTTCACCTGTGGTGAATGTGCGCTTTTCGATTCAGGGCTCCGCCCATGGACTGGTTGCCTGCTCGGCCGGTCTTCTGCCGTTCTTCTACTTTCTGACCTTGGCACCACATGACTACGTCACCTACTATCAGGCTTGAGGACTAGCTATGGGGGTATGGCCCCCCGGTGTCGATAAGAAAAGACATGAACCACACCCTTAGAGGTGGCCTAGCCCACAAGATCAAG
Organism: Miscanthus floridulus; assembly: GCF_019320115.1. Classification (NCBI taxonomy): domain Eukaryota; kingdom Viridiplantae; phylum Streptophyta; class Magnoliopsida; order Poales; family Poaceae; genus Miscanthus; species Miscanthus floridulus. Next base: position 86,889,178 of record NC_089585.1, on the reverse strand, counting down.
GCATACACGGCACTGGTCGATGTGCACCGTAAGATATTATATAGTACCAAATAGGATACTTTCCTTATAACCCTACCCCTCCAGAGTATATAAGGAGAGGCATGGGTCCCCTAGTCAATGGCTACATACAGCTACATAGATCTCATATTCAATACAATACACCAAAGACACAGAACGTAGGGTATTACACCGATCAGACGGCCCGAACCTGTCTAAATCGCTGTCTCTGCGCCTTCTGTCACCATCCGGTTCCTGATTATGCGCACCTTCACCGATCAATCTACCTTCGTGGGATACCCCTCGAAGGACTATCGAGCATCTTTTGTCGACAGTGAGGATCATTTTCCCAAATTTGGTTCAATCTAAATTACTTGCAAAAGATATTTAACTTGATTTGATCTAATGACAAGCTTCTTCACACCTCATTTCAAGGGTTATCTTGACAATGTTCAGTTAAACACTTATGGCCCATTCTCTAGATTAAACACTAGGTTCACAAGCCCATAAACATATCATATGATACCACTAGATCAATTCAATCATAAAAGCAATAGTGGTACCATACTAGCATCAAATTCATTTGATTTTTATGAATGAGCCTATGACATGTGAGGAATGACTAGATGGACTAAATACATCCTTAGCAAAGTATGAATGACATGTCAATCAATTTTACCTTGCTTTGCTCAAAGGAGAGGCATGTCTTATAATGGGGGTGCATCAACACATATTTGAGAAATCCAATATGTTCAATTCATTCCTTAGCTTGCAAAACCTTTTCTCAGCAAGTGGCTTGGTGAAAATATCGATAAGTTGATCATCGGTGCCCACACTCTCAATACAAATGTCCCCTTTTTATTGATGATCACTTATGAAGTGATGGTGGATATCTATGTGTTTTGTTCTTGAATGTTGAACTGGGTTGTTGGTGAGCTTCACGGCACTCTCATTGTCACATAGCAATGGCACTTGTTTGAACTTGATTCCAAAGTCATTTAAAGTAGCCTTCATCCAAAGTAACTGAGCACAACAACTATCGATCAAAATGTACTCCGCTTCGATGGTTGAAAGTGCTACACTATTTTGCTTCTTTGATGACCAAGACACAAGTGATCTTCCCAATAGTTTACATATGCCTGATGTGCTCTTTCTCTCAACTTTGCACCCTGCATAATTGGAGTCTGAATATCCAATCAACTCAAATTTAGCTCCTTTGGGATACCACAATCCAACATTTTGTGTATGCTTCAAGTACCTCAATATTCTATTTGTTGCCTACAAATGACTTTTTCTTGGTGAGGCTTGAAATCTAGCACATATGCATATACTAAACATCACATCTGGCCTTGATGCGGTCACATAGAGTAGGCTTCCAATCATAGACTGAATACATCTTTTGATCCACCATGTTGCCACTAGCATCACTATCCAAGCTTCCATTTTCCCCATTGGTGTACTAAACTACTAATAGCTTTGCTCTCAAATCATGGACATCTCAAACTCATTAGCCATCATCTTTCCAAACTCTTCACAAGAGTCTTGATTGGTTGATCCAAAAATAATGTCATCAACATAGATTTGCAACATAAACAAGTCCTTGCCAATCTTCTTGGTAAAAAGAGTGGTATCAACCTTGCCCGTAATGACCCTTTAGAAAGTAAGAAATCCCTCAACCTCTCATATAATGCTCTAGGTGCTTGCTTCAATCCATACAATGTCTTCTTCAACTTGTACATATGATTGGGCTTCTTCTCATCTTCAAAACTAGGTGGTTGCTCAATATAGACTTCTTCATTGATGTAGCCATTGAGAAATGTACTTTTCATATCCATTTGATAGAGCTTGATGTTGTGGGCATAAGCATAGGCTAATAAGATCCTAATTACTTCCAATCTTGCAACCAGGACATATGTTTCACCAAAGTCAAAACCTTCAACTTGAGTATAGCCTTGAGCTACTAATCTTACTTTGTTCCTTACTACTATCCCATCTTGATCTTGCTTGTTCAGAAAGACCCATTTAGTTCTAATCACATTTTGTCCCTTAGGCCTCTCAACTAATTTTCATACTTGATTTCTTATGAAGTTGTTTAGCTCTTCATGCATAGCATTGACCCAATCAACATCTCTCAAAGCTTTTTCTATCTTCTTTAGTTCAATGAACGACACAAATGAGAAATGCTCACAAAATTATGTCAACCTTGATCTTGTTTGTACACCTCTAAAAATATCTCTAATTATAGAGTCCAATGGATGATCTCTTGGAATATTGGTTGGTTGGAGCACTTGAACTTGATTTCTTGCACTTGGTTGGTCATTTGGTTGAGATGATAAACTAGCCACTTGTTGATCTTGTACTTGAGCACCAATTGTACTAGCTTGATTTTGATCATGAGAACCACTAGCTTGCATAATTGAGTTAGAGAGCACTTATTCTTTGCCATCTTCAACTTCAATCACTTCTCTAGGCCTTATATCACCAATGTCCATCTTGTTTATTGCATTAGCCAATTGAGTGCCTCTTTCATCATCTAGATTCTCATCTTCCTCTTGGGAACTATTTGTTTCATCAAATTCCACATCATGAACCTCCTTAAGAGTACCACTAGACAAATTCCAAACTCTATAAGCCTTGCTAGTAGTAGAGTAACAAAGCGAGAAACATTCATCATATTTCTTCTCAAACTTGCTCAACCTAGTGCATTTCTTCAATATGTAGCATTTGCAACCAAAAATCTAAAAGTATGCAATATTGGGCTTTCTACCATTCAAGATCTCATATTGGGTCTTTTCCAACATTGGATGACAATAGAGCCAGTTGCTATAGTAGCAAGCCGTGTTGATTGCTTGGGCCCAAAATGAATGACTAACATTGTATTTACTCAATATTGATCTTGCCATGTCAATTAAAGTTCTATTCTTCCTCTCAACAAGTCAATTTGATTGTGGAGTGTACTTGGCCGAGAATTGATGCCTAATGCCAAACTCGTCACATAGCTCATCAATTCTAGTATTCTTGAATTCACTACCATTGTCACTTCTCACTTTCTTGATTGTAGTTTCAAACTCATTGTGAACTCTCTTGATGAATGATTTGAAAGTTACAAGCACATCACTCTTGTCAACTAGAAAGAATACCCATGTATATCTTGTAAGATCATCCACTATCACAAATCCATATTTGTTTCCACCAATGCTAGTATATGTGATTGGCCCAAACAAATCCATGTGCAATAACTCAAATGCCTTAGATGACTTCATCATGCTCTTCTTAGAATATGTGTTACCAACTTATTTTCTGGCTTGACATGCACTACATAGCTTATCCTTCTCAAATATGATATCTTTCAAGCCTCTAACTAGATCATGCTGGACTAATTTGTTCAATTGTTTCATTCTAACATGACCAAGCCTTCTATGACATAACCAACCCATGCTAGACTTAGTGAACAAATATGTTGACAATTGAGCTTCACTAGTATTGAAATCAACCAAGTATAGATTCTTATATCTAAATCCTTTGAATATCAAGTTAGAGCCATCTACACTTATGATCTCTACATCATCCACACCAAATATGCACTTAAAACTAAGATCACAAATTTGAGCTATTCAACAATAGGTTGAAGTTCAAGCTCTCTACTAGTAGCACATTGAAAATACTCAAGTCATTGGATATTGCAATCTTACCAAGCCCTTTGACCTTACCTTTGCTATTGTCACCAAAAGTTATACTATCAACCCCATTGCTATCACTTGTGTTGATTGAATTGAACATTCTTGAATCACCGGTCATGTGTTGTGTGCACCCACTATCAAGCACCCAATGCCTTCCTCTAGCTTTATAATTGACCTACAAAAGAAGATCAATTCTTTTTAGGTACCTAAACTTGCTTGAGTCCTTGAAGGTTAGTCACTAAGCTCTTTGGTACCCAAATGGCCTTCTTATTTAGGCCCAACAAGGATGTACCAACAAACTTAGCCTTCACACAATTGGCACCCTTGGTAATCAAATAACAAGAATCCAACTTAATTAAGGATACATTAGCATGTGATTTTCTTGTTCTTGTAATCATGCTCTTTGTGACCAACTTGCTTGCATCTAGTGCAAAATCGACCATTATTCTTCACAAAACTAGTCTTGTGAGGAGCAAAGGCTGCCTTGCCTTTCTTGGGGGTATAGCCCAATCCCTCTTTGTAGAGAGATACTCTTTGGCTACCCAAGCACATAAGCAAGCAGGTCCTCACCACCATAGGCTTTGCCTAAGGCGCATGTGAGCTCATTGACCTCCTTCTTGAGGGTCTCATTCTCAACCATTAGCGAGGCATGACAAGTGAAACCATCATAAGTATATGAGGTGGAAGTGAAAGTGCTACAAGAAGGGTTAGTAGGAGCAACAACAATAGGCTCAAAGAAAGATTCATTAATTAAATCACATGTAGAGCCCTTGTCACAAGTCACAATGACTTCCTCCTTCTTGGCTTGCTCAAGGAGAGAGGAGTGAGCCTTTTCAAGCTTAGTGTGAGCATTGCCAAGCTTCTCATGGTCTTCCTTTATACTCTCATGAGAGACATTGAGCTCATCAAAGGATTGCTTGAGAGCTTTGAGCTCTTTCCGCAATTCTTTCCACTCCTTTCTCTTCATCTCAAGACATGTGTGGGAATTCTCCAACATGTCCATGAGAGCCTCCTTGGAGTCTTCATCATCATCATCACTCCTACAATCATCACTTTCATAATCATCATCACTTTTATCATATTTTACCTTGGTGGGCTTTGCCATGAGGCAAGTCGATGGAGTGTCGAAGAGAGAAGGCTTGTTGTTGATAGCAATGCTTGCAAGTGCCTTCTTCTTGGACTTCTTGTCATCATCACTAGAGTCACTATCCTCCGATGATGCATCACTATCCCATGTCACCACATAGCCGCCACCTTTCTTCTTCTTTTGGAGTGTCATCTTCTTCTCCTTCTACTCTTTATTTTTTTCTTTTCCTTCTTTTATTTCTTCTTCTTCTCATCCTCATCATTGTCACTATTGTAGGGACAATCTACTACAACGTGATCCTTGCTCTTGCACTTGTAGCATCATCTCACATACTCCTTATTGCTATCTCTTCTCTTTCTTGCACCATAGCCCTTCTTCTTTATAAATTTGCCAAACTTGCACACAAAGAGAGCCATAGCTTCATCATCAATGTCACTAGCATTTTCATCACCACTTGACTCTTCTTTCTTGGACTTGCCCTTGCTATTGGATGATGTACTAGCTTTGAATGCTATACTTTTCTTCTTCTTGTCTTCATCCTCCTTCTCATCTTTGTCAACCCCCTCTCTTTCCACATGGTATGTCTCTTGTGTCATGACATCACCTAGTACTTGCTTAGGGGTTAATTGGTTCAATCCTCCTCTTATGATGAGCATTCTCAACATCTCAAATCTTGGAGGTAAGCATATCATGAACCGACAAGAGACATTATCATCATTTATCTTCTCTCCCAAAGCCTTCAAGTCATTGACAATCACTTGCAATCTATGGAACATCTCCAAAATGCTTTCATCATCCTTCATCTTGACGCTAGTCAACTTGTCTTTGAGAATGTACAACTTTGCACTCTTGACCACCGGTGTGCCCTCATATGTTTCCTCCAACCTCTTCCACACTTCACTAGCTCTCTCACAATCTTTGATTTGCTCAAACACCTTTGAATCAATTGCATTGTATATGGTGTTGAGAGTCATAGTGTTGCATTGCTTATTTGCCTTGTCATTGTTGGTGAGGTTGATGGGATCAATAATCACATAGTCATTCTCAGTCACATCCCACCCTTGATCATTGATTCAACCAAGATACATCTTCATATTTCTCTTTTAATAATCATAGCATGTGCCATCAAAGAATGGTGGTTTGCCCCCCACATGGTTGAACACAACTTGAGACATTTTTAGACACCAAGGTTGTTAAGCCTTCAATCAAAGGTGACCAAGGCACTAATACCACTTGAAAGGTCCTAAATGGCTAGAGGGAGGTGTCGGTGTTTCATAAACTGGACTAGTAAATTTATACGATTGCCGTGCTGCTCTAGGAAGATGATGGTAGCATCCAATAGATATGAGGATTTATATTGGTTTAGGCCGGGGCCCTACGTCCAATCTCAGAGAATATCGAATACGTGTTCCTCACTTAAATGCTCTAAAGTTCTTACAACGGGGTGCAAGAATGGTGAGAGGTGGTAGAACCTATGCTAGACGAGGGGCAACCCGAAGAGAAGCTCCAGGAGCCCTACTACTATGGATGGAATGGTAGAGGATGAAGAAGCTAAAGATCGGAGCCCTAGCTGCCCTTATATAGAGTTTGGGCCAGGGTTCGTTAGAAAGAGGAGGTTCCCCCGACCAAAGGGTCGAGAGCCAGAGGGAGGTCCTAGCTAACTTGGCTTGCAAGCTACGTCGTCTTCTGATGCTCACCGTGGCATGGCTATCATCATGGTCTTGTGGCCACGTTGCGGCAGGGTCTAACATGGTGCTACTGTGCTAGTCATAGCAGCACTGTAGCCATGGTGATAGTTCGTTAGCTATCCTATGCAACACAGCATCCATCATGGTCTCTGTTGTTGTCTCCAGGTTTCTCGGGACATCGTACCCATAGTTGGTTATCGCCCCAGGTCATTGTTTGCCTGGTCGCTTAGTGGGGCTGAGGGCCATGACCCCAATCATTAGGATCGGGGTGCTTTGCTAGCTAGGGAGGTCTCTAAGTCAAGACCCTTGTCATGGGTCCTATCCCATAGTGGGTGAGATCGTAAGCATGTCTTGTCGGTCCATATTTGGACAATGGGTTTTGTACCCATTTCCACTGCCGTGCGATGCTGTCTTGTTGGTGCGACGTGGCACAGAGATGGTGTCTGACCGAACCGTGGTCACTGCCATCCCCTCGATCCTTGTGGGGTTAGTGCGGCGTGCTTGCTTTTGTCAGAGCAAGCGTACTAAGCTACGCTCAATCTCTCCCTATCCTACCTAGGGGTCATGATGGGGGAGAGGTCGAGTGTCTTTCGCATGGTTAAGGTAGGAGAAAGGGTCATGGCTGACCCTATCCTAGGCATTGGCTTGGCGTGCTAGTCCTAGATAGGCCTCGGTCGTTCGGGCCATTGTTAACCAGAGGAGTTATGGGCCACGTGGCCTGCCACCTAATCGGCGCCTGAGACACCCCAAGGTCATAACCTCGATAGTAGCCCCCGAGCGTTTTTACAATCATGAAGTGATCGTGAAAGCGTTGATGTGTGTGCTTGTATGGAACATGGGCTCGTGGTTGTGGCCCACTCGAGCCTTTGTTGCTCGACCCCTTGTGGGCTGATGCATTCCATGCGGTGGGTGGCCATTATGATTTGTCCTGTTAGGATGTCCTATCATCGTGGTATAGGACTGTCGTGCCTTGTCACGTCGATGGGCTATGTACTAGGGTTTGTGATCTAGGCGGGGCTGAGCGTTCTCATCGATGCTGTGTCATTCCTTCCTTTGGGAAGATCTTGATTTTTCTCAACCTTGCATGGGTATCTGACATTGGCTATGACTCCCCATGGTTCGCCACATGGCATGGGGGTTTTAAGGCCATTGGGTCCACCTTCGGACCTATAAATAGGGGCCTTCCTTTCATTTGGTCGTTCTGTAACCATTTTGGTGAGTCACTTCCATAGCCCCTTCGAGGGGCGTGAGTTTGAAGGAAAGAAAAGAGAGAGATTATCAAGGTGAACCATGTGTTTCTGGTCATGCAGCCCCCCGAGGATTGCTCCCCCAATGCCTGGTGTTAGAAGGGAATTTGCGAGTCAGAGGGTACGAGAGAGGTGATCGGGCTACTTTCTGGGCCTAGTGGTTCCAGCAACCTCTAGACCCTCTAGGTTTGGGGTCACTGAAACACTGGTCCCCGCGGCCACGATCAACGTTTCTAGGAATTCAGGGGTGCTTTGTCGCTTCCCTCCTATTTCCCGAAGTGGACCGACGTTGGTCTCTGGCCTCAGCAACCCCGACCTCTCTTGTATGTCCTTGTCCGAAGGCTGTTGAGGAGTGCCTTGCCACCTCTTGCACCCATGGCGCTTTCCTCCAGATTGTGTTGTGGTGTCACCGTGGTGACACTTGGTCTTAGTACCCTACGGGCGGTACGCCAGTTCTTGTATCGGTGGGTGCTAAGCGGGAAGAGGCTTTTCCTAAGTTTTGGGCTTTCCTTGCTGCACGCCCTTGGCGCTGCGCCTTTGTCCAACATAACCAAATAAATCATTTGATGTGAGGAACCATGTCCCTGGCCCCCTTTTTGTATGGTCGCGAGGCTTTTTGCGGTCGCACGTTGGCTCGTAGGTCTTGGACCTTTTGTTTCTTCTGTGTGACCAAGCCACGATCACGCTTCGGGCTTCGCTTTGCGTGTCACCCTAGCCTCTTTACTTCATTGATCTCTCCTGGAGAGGTCATGGACCCTTGACAGTTTATGAGTCTCTAGAGTAGGCCCTAGGTCTGAGACCTGGGACACAGGGCAGAGTTGGTCAGGGCTTGGCCCTGACCTCTTTTGGGGTTGGGGGACCCAAATATGTTCTTCCCTAGCATCCTTACTGACCTTGAGAGGTCTTGTTGCCTTGTAATCGGCTAGTCTGGTTTCGCTCCACGTGGGGAGAGGCATGTCCACCGTAACCACATGGTTGGAGCGGTGCACCTCGTCGGGGTCTATGGGTAATCCAAGTGGGAACTGATATCCTCCCCAATTGATATGGAGTTTGGCTATGCCTCATGTGAGACGTCCCATAAATTGTCGGCCATTAATCCCATTGGTCGCCAACCGCCTCCAGTAGTGGCTAGATGGCAAGATGCCTCTCCCAGAGGGGGTCAACCCGGGAGACTTCAAAGTGGATGACTCAAACATAGGGAGAGATGGTTATGTGGCTCCGCACCACCGATTAGAGCCGTGGGGGCCCATCTCCTCCCTGTCCCTATCCCTTTTGTGGCCTTGAGCCCTTCTAAGGGCCAGCTCAAGAGGAGGTTTCCTAAGCACGACGTGGGGTCATGGATGTGGAGGGTCACTTGGTGTGTGAATCTAGGGGGATGTCGACCTCCCCTGGCCACCTGGTGTCTTGGCAGTGCCCTCTTGTAAATGGTCATGCGCCATAAATCATGGGCACGTGAATCAAAAGATAGTAAAGGCGAAAGGTTCGAGGCTTACTCGGGATACGTTGCCACGCTAGCGCCCACTGCTCAATCTTTCACCCGGCCACCTCTACCTCCCCTACGCTACAAGAAGGTGGTTAGTAAATAAAGTTGAGTACGCGCGGCCTGAGGTGTCCCCTATGGCTGGTTGCGGGAGCTATAAATCAGGAGGACCAGAATGGCAGAGGGGATCGTTCGCTTTCTGGCAAGTGCTCGCTGCCTCTTCCATTTTGCCTTTGGGTGGCCGTAGTTTTCCTTCATCTTCGGGTCGATGAATCACGATAATCATCTGCAGGAGGGATTGCCGGAGGCCGGTGATCCACCGCCGCGTCTCTAAGGTCTACTGCACGAACAGGGGGTAAGCATTTATGTGATGTTTTGAGTTTTGGTGTTAACATGAGTTGACCGCAAGTGCTCCTCAGGGCCATCTCTCATGCCACGTCGGGAAGGGTCATCGGTGCTGCTGGCATTGCTCCCGCTGGGGCCCCATCGGGGCTGGGATCGAGCTCATCTTCGTCAGTCTCCAGGCAGCCATCAAGAGTTTCGCCACCTCATTCACGAGGCAGATGAAGCTCACTGGTGGTTTTCCGTGATCACCCATGAGGCGAGGCGGTTGGAGCTCGACCTTGACGCCACTAAGGTCGCTCTTGCCGCCTCAGAGGGCAAGTTTGCCACCGAACAGGTGGCAACCGCCGTCGCCTAGACCCACATCATAGGTAAGGGTTTCCTTTGTCTCGATGCTCGGATGGACATCTGGAGCCGCTGATCTTCGTGTTGTCTTGTTGCCAGCGTTGGAGGAGCGGCTGGTGATTTCTCGCCATGAGGAGGAGGCGGCTTGCCTTCGGGGGTTCATCATGGCAAAGGATCGTGAACGGGCGGTGTTGGCAGGGATACGGCAAGGAGCCAACATCACCCTTACCGCCATGTAGCTGCAGACTAGGGTGAACCTCCGTCGGGTGGTGCCTGGGTTCTCGGGGTGTGTCCGGTCGGAAGAGCGGGCTGAGCTGGTTAATGATTTCACTACCACTGCAGACTCCGTTGTCGCTACTGTGGATGTAGAGGGGGTCATCCACGGTGATGGCTAAGAGCCCTGAGGTGTGCCCGGGGTTCATGGAGAATTTTTAGGTGAAGATGTTTCTTTTAATTCATGTCTCAAAATTTGATTCTCCTGTGTGCTGTCATCCATCCGTGACCACCCTTAGTCTAGTCATTCGAATGCCATGGCCGCATAGCTCTGCCCCGAGATTGGCCCATGAGGTTTGGTTCAGCGCGAACCCATTTTTGCAACCTAAACATTGGTAAAATAGGTTCGACGGCATCGCGCCCTTCTTCATTTTCCTTCGGGTTATATGTGCGTCTTCTTTTCCTTGATCCCGTGCAGTGCATAGCCTTGCCCTATTTTGGTTATGGTAGTTCTGCTTTATGTAGTCGCCTGCCACGCGTGACCTGGTGGTGTATTATGATGTCAAGGCATCCGCGCTAAGGTGGCGTCATCCTCAGTGTTGCCCTAGGTCTCGCATTCAGAAGGTTGTGCGGCGACAACTCTGCTATGAGTGGTACCACCGCTTGTGGAGCAGGAACGAAATGCCTGCCATACGGCACCGGTTTCGAGCCTTCGGTAAGTGATGACCCTTGTGTAAGGGTCTTGAGTTGTGTGTGTCCTTTTTGTAAAGAACTTGTTGAAAGGTCCTTGTTTGGTTTTGGTAATTGAGTGACAACTTAGGTGGACTAATTGTGGTTATGTGAGATACACAGGTGATTAGTCCACAGGTACATGTGTGTGAGCAACATATGCCATGGAGGTGAAAATGGCTTGGAGATGTTGCAAAGCTCACACATGTGATGATGAAGGAGCTTATTGCACATGAGACATGACATTGAGTCATGTGATCAAGGTGGAGAAGATCAAGACAAGACTTGGCTTGATGGACCGGTTGCAAGCATGAAGGACAAGTCGAAGGCTTTGGAGTGATGGACTGCGTGGCGATGAAGCTTGAGCAAGACTTGGCACCGATGGACAATGGCAACGGTGAAGAGCAAGTAAAGTTAAGATCGATGAACCAATATGATCATGTGATGATATGAAGTGGATCATATCATTATTGATCGTGTTGGTGCATGTGTTGCATCGATATTGGAGGAGATGGAATGGAATGCGCAAGGCAAAGGTATAACCTAGGGCATTTCATTTCATCGGTCATAAGTGTGTAGAGAAGTTTACGACCGGGTTTAGGATAGATGGCCATACTATCAAGAGGAGCAAACTTGTTTGCATATTGGTCATCTAGTGCCACTCGAGTGATCTAACTTTGCATCGTCGCTAGGATCGAGTGGCGTGGCAAGTTGAGTGGCTAACATCCTTTGGGAAATGATTGTGAAAATGCTAACACACATACACATGGTGGTGTACACTTGGTGATGTTGGCACATTTACAAAGGAGGTGGTGTTTGTAGGGTTGAGATGGGTTTGGGTCCCTCTCTATTGCAGGGTTTGGGTTCGGCATTTTCGAGAAAATGTAATGCCTATTTTCTATTGCGCCGGATGCAAATTCTTGTGGTTAGCATATTGGAGCAAGGGTGAAGAAGTTAGAAGTGAAAGCGAGTTGATCGCGAAGACGCTGGCGTCGGTCAACTAATCGGACGCTGGGTCTAAAAGCACCGGACGCTGACAGGCTGCGTCTGGTTAGGCTGACGTACGGTGACGCAGAAGCTGGAGTGTGACCAAATGCTGGCTGCGTCCGATCAAGTGTGATCGGACGTGTCCGGTCGAGGTCGGTACCTTACTGGAAACGACCGAACGCTGAGGGTTCAGCGTCTGGTCAGTTGAAGCTGCTGCGTCCGGTCAAGTCAAGTGACCATTGGAACTGGGACACATGGTCGTCTACGAGCGATCGGACGCTGAGGTCCAGCGTCCGGTCAACACGACCGGAGTGTCCGATCGGCCCGACCGTTGCCCAGTGAAGGGGTAACGGCTAGTTTAGCCCTTGGGGCTATAAATAGAAGTGGCCTTCGGCCATGGCTGGTGTGGAGCACCTTGGGGGACTTTGTGTCCGTGCTTGAGAGTGCTTAGGAGTCCTCCATCTCACACATACTTGATAGTGATCATCCGATTGTGTGAGTGAGCGATTCTAGTGCGATTGCATCGTGAGGTTGCATCGAGTGGCACTAGGTGATCAAGTTGCAAGCCGGTGGTGCTTGTTACTCTTGGAGGTTGCCACCTCCTAGACAGCTTGGTGGTGGTCTCCGTCGAAGCGCGCAAGAAGCTTGTGCGGCGCTCTAGAGAAGTGCTTGTGAGGGGCACTTGTGCTCGCCCCGCGGGAGTCGCGAAGAGCAACTTTAGTAAAGCGTGTTATTGTGCTACCCTCACTCAAGGGGTAGGGTCTTGCAGTGCCCGACGTGCGGGCTTAGCGAGCGATGCTAATTAGCCACCGAACCACCAAGTGAGCGGTCGAGACAACGGGGACTAGCGTGTTGGTAAACACGTGAACCTCGGGAGAAAAATCATCGTGTCAACCTTGTTCTTCCCGTTGGTTTGCGTCCCCATTACACAAGCTTGCAATTACTTTTATACATATTAAGCTTGTGTAGTTGCTCTTGTAATTAGATAGCTTGTGTAGCTTGCTAATTATCTTCTTGCTTGTGTAGCATAGAAGTAGCTCCCTTGCGTGGCTAATTTGGTTTTAGTAACATTGTTAGTCACATTGCTTAGTTTGTGTAGCTAAGTATTTGTGCTCTCTAATTAGGCATTGGTTGCCTTGTTATTGAGCATTGCTAGTGAGCTTAGTTAGCTTTGTGCTTTTGCTTACTAGCATATGTAGGAGCTCCCTTGTTGCTTAAAGTACTAGTGGCATAGGTTTGTGTAACCTTGCTCCTAGAATTGTTTAGGAGAGCTCTAACTAGCCTGGCACCTTTGTTGCATAATTGTTATCTTTGCAAGGTGCTAGTGAACATATATAGTGGGGTATAGTCTTGGCTAGACCGATAGTTTTAATTCCGCATTTGTATCTGTTAGCCGACGCGATTAATTTTAGAAAAGACTATTCACCCCCCCCTCTAGTCCGCCATCTCAACCCTTCACTTGCTTGGGTTTTATGTGAATGAAGTGTGATTGGCATATTCGCTTGTCATTCCGCCGCTCTTTCACTTATTTTCCGTTCGAATTGGAATGTGCTTCATCCGCTTAGATCTATGCCCGCGGATACGTATCAGGCTAAAATGTGCGCGATCCGTTGGAGTGACAGAAAGGCGAAGGATGATCGTAGATCCGGTGTGATGCGATAAGAAAGTGAGGAAACGACATGAGTCCTTCCTTCCACTCCCCTGGTCCTGAGCGAACGGGTTTCCCGTTTCCTCTCAGGATCGTGCGTGGGTGCCTATCGAAACTGGTTCGTTGGGTCGGCCAGGCGTCTTGAGTGAGGGGTCAGGATGTGGGTTGCTGGCTTGTCATGATGTGGGGAGCGATCAGGAGATGCTCAGGAAAGGAGCCACTGGGGCGGTGACAAGCAGTGCTACGTCGTGGGGCGTGCGTGTGCGCCCTTCGTGTGTGGCCTCCGCGAGTGACTCATGTCCGGCTGTTGGCGTGAACCGGATCAGGTCACTCGAGGATTTGAGCGATTCTAGGATGGGGCGCTTGAGCACACTATTCCATGGCTCACTCCATGGGCTAGTTGCGGGTTTCTAGAGCTATGGGCACTACGTGAAAAACAGTTTATAGCAACGGGGTTTTTTAGGGGCGGCTGACATTAGAGCATCCCCTACAGTGACGTGGTTGGGCTCCAGCACAGCAGCCGCCCCTACAATGCTTCAATTTGTAGGGGCGGCTGGTATGTGGAGGCGGCTTCTGTTCAACCCAAAGGTCCAAAGGCCCAGCAACCTCATCTCTATCTCCACCATTGGGTGAATCAAATTGATGGTAGAGATGAAAACCCTAGATCGGCTCTAAAAATTTCCCTCGTCTTCTCAAATGTGTCCACCCTCCCATCTCCCTCTGTGGGCACACGGTAGCCAGTCACCGCTCCAAATCGACTCGATAGGCTATAGTAGGCAGCGGCGGCGCTCCAAGCTCGCCGCTCGCGTCGACGACAATGGCGGCGCTCCTGGTTCTGGCCCTCCGCAGCTTGGTGGCGCCGTTCCCGGCCGGGCGACCCTGCGTGGCTGCGCCTAGCCCCAACTGACGTCTGTGCCCCTCAGCTTGTGTGCAATCCTGAACGCCGCCCGCCCCACACCCGCGTGCAGGTCGCACAAGCAACGAGCCACCGGCACCGCCGCGTCGGCCGTTGGGTGCTCCAATCTCCCTCCATGATGGCGCGGCCACTTACACCTTGTTCATTTGCTGGAGCAGTGGAGCCCCACGGCCCATCTTGCCTTAGGAGCCAGATCCGCTCATGCACGCCGCCCCTGAGCCAAATCCGCTCGACCACACAGCGCTGGATCTCACATGCCGACTCCGCCCTGCCTGAGGTATGGCGGCTTCTTTCTTCCCCTTTGGCTTATTTCAAATCATCAAATTAGTACGACAATGTGCGTTTCTCGAGCTTTTCTCAAGTACTGGAGGCACGAAGGAGGCCGGACATGGTGCCCTAACCCCGGTGCGGAGGAGGCCAATGATGGTGCTCTGACTATAGTCCGCACGGACGTGACGGAGCAGCACCTTCCGGTGAGCACTCAAACCCACACCACCGACTGCTCTATCCACTCTCGCACTCAGATCTGGATGTGTAGTTATGGCAAATTAGTACTTGTATAGGTCATGGTTTGATTTGATTATTGCAGAATTAGGCTTCTGTAGATGGATAATTTGTGCTCCTGTTCCAAATCTAGCTTAGAACATTGAAGTAACATGTTTTAGCCTAATATCTTGATGCCTGTTATCTGGTTCACGAAATCATCGTATATGTAGATCTATAACATGAATACGACATTGTGAATTTGGACGCTCTCCAAAATATGTGAATTTGGCTTTTGAAGTGTCTCCAAGAAAAGTTCAGTGTCCGAGCTTAGCATCTCTGGTTCATCACTGAATTTTTTGGGTTGAGTTCCACTGCTGCTACATAGATGTTTCCCATCAGCAGTATCCTCATACTAACTTCAAGTGTGCAAGGAGGATTATCTAACTCAGCAATCTTTGTTTGGATTAGGACCTTCAGCTCCGTACAGAGCTCCTCATTATTCTTGCAATTTTTATGAGGCCAGTCATCATGCTCCCTATGAATTTATCCTAAGAAATCTGCCTAGGCAAATTCAAGTTCATTTTCTTCTGCTTCTTTCATGCAGTTGGAATCTAATTGTATCATACTGCATGTTAATTAAACTTGTGTATGTTAAGCTTTATGGTTACAGTACAAACTTTTTTATGAAACCTGTCCTTACTTACTGCATTGAACCTGGACTTGCTTACTTCTCTGAACTGAGTTATCTAAGTCACATGCTTATGTGCATTAGCTGCTATTAACTATTCTCTAACTGAACCTGTACTTGTTCTCATAGTTAACTGCTTATGTGCATTGACTTGCTTGTGTTTTCATATGCCGAAAAGAACCATACAGGAAAATTGTTGTCCACCAGTTGATAAGTAATAGATGATTGGGTTTGTTGCTCTATAATACTTAGCCATTTTAAATTTGGACAATGAAATTGTTGTCCACCAGTTCATAAGTAATAGATGATTCAGTTTGTTGCTCTATAATACATAGTGATTTTAAATTTGGTTGAGTAACAGCTATGTCCACATCTAATAGGATTCACATTTAATAAAAGTGCCAATATTTTCCTTCAGTTGAACAGATTTAGCGCTATTTCATTGCAGGCAATATTTGTTGGATGCTTGACAGAATCGCACTGGAGAAGGTATATGCTCTTAACTCTACTCTTATGTTGGACTACTTTCTTACTGTCAATACAACTTGTTTAAATCTGTTAATTTGCAATCCCATTACATAATTAGTTTCTAGTTTATTAAGGAGTTTTGTTTATTAAGCAGTCTAGTGGTACAAGGGATAGATGCAGTCTAGTTGCTGCCTTGTCGTCTTAATTTCCCAGATCGAATGGCTAGTTACCTGATTACCTGCACTGCAGTTCCATTTTTTTGCACTGCAGTTCTATTTGTAGTCATTCTTCCCTGAAACCTGGAATTCTTAGTCAACAATGAAATGATCTCACATTTGCTGTCATTCTTTCTTGAAACCTGTAAGGCTTAACTGAGAACCGAAGTCACTCTAGCGCTGGTTGAATAATAAAGCTATGACCTGAAACTATAGCTCTATAGGTCTTCTAAAATTTCTTCTTACTGTAACAATGCAGGAACATGAGCTTGTGGGTGTTGGACATTCAGACATGTTTCCAGATCTCATATATCTTCCTGTATGTGATGGTTCATGTGTTGGAAATGATCAATGTTTTTCTAGGCGCTAGGCGGTTTCTAGGTGGAGACCCGTCGCCTAGCGCCTAGGCGTGCCTAAGCGCGCCTAGGCGTTTTCTAGGCGGTGGCTAATACACACATATATGTTGAAAAAAAGAAAAAGAAAACAGAAGATAAGTGGACTTCACTAAAGAGAAAGGCCCTTAAAACAGAAAACAGCCCAAAGCCCAAGTCCCCTAGCACCTTATCCCTTCTTTCTCCTCTGAAAACAGCCCAAAGCCCAAAGTTTCCAACCTTCTTTCTCTCCTGCTCGGTCTCTCCCGCAGTCCTGATGCCGCACAGCCGCCGCCGCCGCCACTGGATCCTCTCCCGCACCTCTCTCTCTCTCAGCCTTCTCTGGTCGGCGCGCCGCCCGCACACGCACGGGCCTGCCACCTGCCCCTCCTCCCCCACCGGCGACCTCCGCTCGCCACGCGCCGCTCCTCCTCCCACACCGGTGACCTCCGCTCGCTGCTCCCTTCCTCCTCCGCCGCCCAACATCCGCCTACACCCCTAGGTGAGGCGGTACCCCTCCGCCCAGCGCCTAGTAACGCCTAGGCGAGCGCGGAATCTCGCCTTGTTTTTCATTGGAAATGATGGAAGATTGCTGCAAGTGTCATATATATAGGTATTGGTATTGGAAGAGATCTAGTAATTGGGTTTAGGTGTTTTACATAGGAAGTAGTATTAATAGAATATAATATACTGTTGTTGCTTTAGTTTTGGTCATTAGTGGAATGTGATGACTGAAAGGCTAGCTCTAGGCCGTTGATAACAATGTGTATGGAATTTGATATTGGTCTTACCTTGTGGGACGGTTTGGACTTGTGGAACAAATTAGACTTGTGAATTATGTCTATTTAATGATGGCTGTATATATTCTTGTGAATTGGACTTGTAATGGTAGTTTATATAATGCTCTTGTGCTTGTGGTTAGATTTGAATTATATATATATATATATATAATACATGTTTGTAGAGGAGGTTCAGTCTAGAACTGCCCCTACAGTATATTTTTCCGCCAAAAAAATTTAAATTTACAATTCAAATTCGACCAGGGCGGTTTTAGACTGAACCTCCTCTACAAACATGTATTATAGGGGTGGCTGGTACTACGTCCGTCCCTACAAATCGATTTTGTAGAGGCGGCTGGTGTTACTAGCTGTCCCGCCTCTACAAATCGATTTGTAGGGGCAGTCTGGAAACCGCCCATACAAATGCATGATTTGTAGATACGGTATGGTAGGGGCGGTTGGCCGAGCCGCGTCTACAAACAATCGCCAGTCGCCCCTACAAATGCTTATTGTAGTAGTGAGGCAAGTCTACTTGTGTAGGTGGACGTGTTTGGGCAGAGTGGTAAAGGTCAGAGTGGATGTAATTGACCGATGTACCGGAAGCTGTCGTGGGATTGATTGCCGTTGCTCAGGGTGCAGCGAGCCCCTGAGAGCCTGCTCGCGATAGAGTTGCCACGGCCTTCAGGCCACATGGTGATGAGGTCGCTTCTCTACCATTCTGCGTGGACGTAATCGGTGAGGGTCGACCCCATGGGTAGCCTTGGTCTGTTCCATGCTGGCTCGATATCCTTAGTGGGCCCGCAAGCCCCTGAGCATGGCTTCTCTGCGTCTCACTCGTTGTAGCTTTCGGCCGGGTGGGCATGTGCATACTGGTGCCTAAGTCGTCCTAGCGCGATGATGCCACGATCACCACATTTCTGTCTTCGTGCGTGGTTGCTGCTCCCAATAGGGGGCTGTTGCGACCTGTTGCTGCAGGAGTTGGCTTCGAGCGCAGCGTGGTTCGGTCCACTCATCACGGCACGCGGCGCACTCAGGGAGCCTGCTTCCTCGGACGCATGTGCATCTGAGCGATGGCTGACAGTTTGCGGGGGTGTGTCGTGTAGCTTGTCTGTTACACGAGGTCGGACCCAGGTTTCGTGTTTGGCCGTGCGTGGCATGGCGCCGGTTGGCCACCTAAACACCCGTGATGCCGCTAAGCGGCGGTGGTTGATTCTGCTGCTCATGCGTGCCCTGGCTCATCGCATCCTGCCAATAGCAGAGGCATTGTCCAGGGTGTGTGAAAGGTCCTTGTTTGGTTTTGGTAATTGAGTGACAAACTAGGTGGACTAATTGTGTTTATGTGAGATACACAGGTGATTAGTCCACAGGTACATGTGTGTGAGCAACATATGCCATGAAGGTGAAAATGGCTTTGAAATGTTGCAAAGCTCACACATGTGATGATGAAGGAGCTTAAATGCACATGAGACATGACATTGAGTCATGTGATCAAGGTGGAGAAGATCAAGACAAGACTTGGCTTGATAGACCGGTTGCAAGCGTGAAGGGCAAGTCGAAGGCTTTGGAGTGATGGACCGCGTGGCGGTGAAGCTTGAGTATGACTTAGCACCGATGGACGATGGCAACGGTGAAGAGCAAGTAGAGTCAAGATCGATGAACCAATATGATCACGTGATGATATGAAGTGGATCATATCATTGTTGATCATGTTGGTGCATGTGTTGCATCAACATTGGAGGAGATGGAATGGAATGTGCAAGGCAAAGGTATAACCTAGGGTATTTCATTTCACCGGTCATAGGTGTGTAGAGAAGTTTATGATCGGGTTTAGGATAGATGGCTGTACTATCAAGAGGGGCAAACTTGTTTGCATATCGGTCATCTAGTGCCACTCGAGTGATCTAACTTTGCATCGTTGCTAGGATCGAGTGGCGTGGCAAGTTGAGTGGCTAACATCCTTTGGGAAATGATTGTGAAAAGCTAACACACATACACATGGTGGTTTACACTTGGTGGTGTTGGCACATTTACAAAGGAGATGGAGTTGGAGTTGATGTGGATCAACTTGGTGAAGAAACTCCACCGGCGGAGTGTTTGCCCGTAGAGTGCGGACAGTCCGACGGTGCCACCGGCACCCTAGATAGAAAAGACCGGGTCTCACAGAGTGCACTGGACACTGGCCATGTGGTGACCGGACGCTAGGGTCCTGTGTCCGGTCAGTGGTGGCCGAGAGCATGCAGCGTCAGTCTTCGACCGGACGCTGGCACTGGAAGTGACCGAACGCTGGCTGGGTGTGTCCGGTCAGGCTGACGTACTGGTGATGCAAAAGCTGGAGTGTGACCAGACGCTGGGCTGCGTTCGATCACGTGCGATCGGACGTGTCCAGTCATGTCTGGTACCTTACTGGAAACGACCAGACACTAGGGTTTCTGCGTCTGGTCTGTTGAAGCTGCTGCATTCGGTCAGGTCAAGTGACCGTTGGAATCGGGACGCGTGGCCGTCTGTGGGCGACCGGACGCTGAGGTCCAGCGTCTGGTCAACACGACCAGAGCGTTCGGTCAGCCCGACTTTTGCCCAGTGAAGGGGTAACGGCTAGTTTAGCTCTTGGGGCTATAAATAGAAGTGGCTCTCGTCCATGGCAAGAGTTGAGCACCTAAGGGGACTTAGTGTCCATGCTTGTGAGTGCTTGGGAGCCCTCCATCACACATATACATGATAGTGATCATTCGATTGTGTGAGCGAGCGATTCTAGTGTGATTGCATCGTGAGGTTGCATCGAGTGGCACTAGGTGATCAAGTTGCAAGCCGGTGGTGCTTGTTACTCTTGGAGGTTGCCACCTCCTAGATGCTTGGTGGTGGTCTCCGTCGAAGCCCGCAAGAAGCTTGTGCGGCGCTCCGAAGAAGTGCTTGTGAGGGGCATTGTGCTTGCCCCGCGGGAGCCGCGAAGAGCAACTTTAGTAAAGCGTGTTATTGAGCTACCCTCACTTTCGGGGTAGGTTCTTGCGGCGCCCGACGTGCGGGCTTAGCGGGTGATGCTAATTAGCCGCCGAACCACCAAGTGAGCGGTCGACACAACGGGGACTAGCGTGTTGGCAAACACATGAACCTCAGGAGAAAAATCATCGTGTCAACCCTGTTCTTCCCGTTGGTTTGCATCCCCATTACACAAGCTTGCAATTACTTTTATACATATTAAGCTTGTGTAGTTGCTCTTGTAATTAGTTAGCTTGTGTAGCTTATTAGTTACCTTCTTGCTTATGTAGCATAGAAGTAGCTCCCTTACGTGACTAATTTGGTTTGTGTAACCTTGTTAGTCACATTGCTTAGTTTGTGTAGCTAAGTAATTGCGCTCTCTAATTTGGCATTGGTTGCCTTGTTATTGAGCATTGCTAGTGAGCTTAGTTGGCTTTGTGCTTTTGCTTATTAGCATGTGTAGGAGCTCCCTTGTTGCTTAAAGTACTAGTGGCATAGGTTTGTGTGACCTTGCTCCTAGAATTGGTTAGGTGAGCTCTAGCTAGCCCGGCACCTTTGTTGCTCAATTAGTGTCTTTGGAAGGTGCTAGAGAATATAGATAGAGGGGTGTAGTCTTGGCTAGACCGATAGTTTTAATTCCACACTTGTTTCGGTTAGCTGACGTGATTAAGTTTCAAAAAGGACTATTCACCCCCCCTCTAGTCGCCATCTTGACCCTTTTAGTGTGTTTCTATTATAGGATCCAATTCCACCATGTGTCGAGTCCGGATCAGGTAAGAGCCGGTGATGGGAGTTGTTCCGCTGGTTCGAGCGATCTCGCGGTTCCTTGAGAGGACGTGGCCACCACGGGCTATTCCTCGGGTGAGGTCGCTGTGAGCCACGACCGTCTGGCTCCCTGGGTGGAAGTCTCGACCGTGGCTGGTGATGAGAGAGGGCCATGGGCCCCTACATAGGTAGACTTTGGGATGCAGCCCCCGTAGGCAGTTCCAATAGTGCACCCACCACAGGCC